>NC_086322.1:43562578-43602578 GCF_036172605.1 Pelobates fuscus | reverse complement strand
GACGACACCCTGAAGATGAGACCTCCATTTTCCTACGCTTCTCTGATTGCCTTGGCAATTAAAAGTACTTCACAAAAGAAACTAACACTCAACCAAATCTATGATTATGTCTTAGACAACTACCCATACTACAAGAAGGATAAAGCAGGCTGGCAAAACTCTATTCGGCACAACCTGTCCTTAAATGACTGCTTTAAGAAGGTCCCAAGAGAAGAAAGTGACCCAGGTGAGAATCCTTTAATGTTTAACTGTTTGCCCATGAGTGGCAATCTATCTATGCTATCAGAACAATTTTGGTCTGTTAACACTCTAAAACAAAATTAAACGTACTGCTCTATTAATAACACCCGTCCTCTTTAGAGAAGGTGAAGCTAAATAAGCAGGATATATCATGATGCAGTGTAGTTATCATAGGCCTGATTGACAAGTTGACTGGTTAATCATTCATCTGCTAGTCTGTTTTTCTAAAGTCTAAAACTTTTGTTTGGTCACTGGATCCTAAACTTTCACCTACAGTAATATCTGACACCAAATCTCAAATTGTTAACACTAAATCTAGTATGGCTTCTTTACGAGTTGGCTCCTCAACGACTTGTTTTAGAGACAATCCCAGTAGGGAGTTTAGAATATGTGTGCTCCTGGCACAAGCAGCTATTTTGGTTTTCCAATTCACATCAGTAAGATTAAAGTCACCCATGATGATAACTTCCCCCTTCATTGTCCTCAACTAGTAGATTATCTAACTCTTCTATTTGTCCTGGGGGCTTATAAATCAGACCTACACGAGTTACTGTGTTATTACTAAATTCTAACATAACCCAAATGGACTCTATGTTCGCTTCACTATCTTATTAGGCTAGATTTTATGCTATCCTTCACATACAGGGCCACCCCTCCCCCTTTCTTGCCTTCCCTGTCTTTTCTATATAAAGTGTATGTCCCAGTCATTTTTCTAAATATGTCTCAGTAACAGCGACTAAAATCTACACTATCAGTTGCCATTATTACCACAAGTTCATGGATCTTATTCCCTAAACTGCTAGCATTTGTAGACATGACTCTAAGCTTGTCATTTTTTCAACACACTTGCTAAAGGCACCTTCTGTCCTTGTGTTGGGGGGGCAATTGGATTGATGTTGTATCACC
Organism: Pelobates fuscus; assembly: GCF_036172605.1. Classification (NCBI taxonomy): domain Eukaryota; kingdom Metazoa; phylum Chordata; class Amphibia; order Anura; family Pelobatidae; genus Pelobates; species Pelobates fuscus. Next base: position 43,601,432 of record NC_086322.1, on the reverse strand, counting down.
CTTTTGCCCCCCTCCTAGTTTAAATACATCCTAGCAAAACCTCTGAACTGCTAACTGAGAACATGTGTTCCCTTTTGAGAAAGATGCAAACTATCGTTTTTGTACAGTTTATTTCCATTCCAAACAGAGCTACCATGAGATAATTACTGTAACCTGCACCTGCTATACGTTTAGTTATATTTTTATTTTTCTGTCTATTAATTGTGGTGAATGCATTTTTTGTAATGGTAATAATCAAGTTGTTTGTAACAGATTTTTATTTTTTTTTTAGGAAAGGGACACTACTGGATCGTTGATCCAAACTGCGAAAAAGATTTTGATAATGGTAATTTCCGCAGAAAAAGAAAGTCTAAAAAACTGAAGACTGTCGATGACCAGGCAATCATAAATGAGAACAGTAAAGAAACTTCCTCTATACAAAATTCGCCTTCCTCAAACAAAGGGCTTTCATCCCAGGACAGAAGTGTTTCTCCTCCAGCTGTCACGTATACACCTTGTCTACGCAATTTTTATAACCGCGTGTCCTCCCTGGATTCCAGTTCTGCAAATGGACAGATGCCATTGGACCTAGTTTCGGAAGTAACACAAAGAAACATTACAGGGTTCGGCAGTTTTACACAGAATACTTTAATGGAACCATCTGCACATGTGCAAGACAGTGGACTATTTTATAACAGTGCCCCTTATTATAATACCTTCTCTTCCACCATTCAAAGTCAAGCAATGCAGTCACAATTTCTTCGTCCATTTCAAACCCCTCCATCCCCTCTTTACTCTGGAATATACTGACCATTATATTGACTTTGAACTTGCATTTAACAAAAGCATTTAATAAAATATTGAAGAGTGCATACATCGCGAAGATCATTCATTAACAGGAAGTATCTAAGATGAACCTGTATATATTTTCAATGGCTTGTTGTACTCTACTTCCTGTAGAACAATTATTTACAACAAGAATGTATGACAATCCCATGAATATTTCATGACTGCCCTAATATTTCCTGACATATCTACGAATATTATTTTATTTAAATAAAGCCAGTTTTGTGTTTATAATTTGTATTTTAATATGTTTTATATTTTATTAAAGAAAGTTTTATTTTATGTGTCGTGCCTGTTTTGCATATACCCCGAAACTGGTGAGCAGGATACATAATCAATGTTAATAATAACCAAATCAGTGTTTTCCCATAACATCGATTTTTTTTAGTAAAGAGTTTAGGGTGTGTGGAAAGTGGTGGTGTGTGTACATTCTGAAAGATGGAATTAGAAAATATTTGAAAACATTTTGTTTGTCATTTCACATAAGTCTGTTGCTGTTTTTATAGGTTACCCGTATAGTATAATTTCTCATATCTCTGGAGTAGTTTGTTTTCTCTTCTTTTAGGAGCACATATTTTCTATTAATTAGGGGCAATTAGGTGTGGTAGCTAGCAGCAGGGCCGCCACCAGAAATTTTGGGGCCCCTAACTCAGCTCAGGGTCTGGGCCCCCTGGGGCTCGCCTCCAAATACCGCCCACTGGGTCCACACACAGACACAAACGCACACACTGATACAAAAGGACACAGAGACATACATACACAGACATGCATACAGACACACAGACATACATACAGACATACACAGACATACACAGACACACATACATACATACAGACATACACATACATGCATACAGACATACACATACAGAGAGACAGACATACATGCATACAGACAGACAGACATACATGCATACACATACATGCATACATACAGACAGACATACATACACATACATGCATACAGGCACACAGACATACATACAGACAGACAGACATACAAACACTTACATGCATACAGACACACAGACATACATACACATACATGCATACATGCACACAGACATACATACAGACAGACATACACATACATGCATACAGACACACAGACATGCATACAGACACACAGACATACATACAGACATACACAGACATACACAGACACACATACATACATACAGACATACACATACATGCATACAGACATACACATACAGAGAGACAGACATACATGCATACAGACAGACAGACATACATGCATACACATACATGCATACATACAGACAGACATACATACACATACATGCATACAGGCACACAGACATACATACAGACAGACAGACATACAAACACTTACATGCATACAGACACACAGACATACATACACATACATGCATACATGCACACAGACATACATACAGACAGACATACACATACATGCATACAGACACACAGACATGCATACAGACACACAGACATACATACAGACAGACATACATACAGACAGACACACATACATACAGACACAGACAGACATACATACACATACATACATACAGACAGACACAGACACACATACATACATACATGCACACACACACAGCTCATTTTCCAGCCACCCTCCTTTCTCTTACCTTTTCTTTGCAGGAGGGTGGCTGGGGATGATGGGAGTCGGCGCTGCTCCCTCTTCATTGCCTGGCTCTCCCTCTTCACGGCTGGGCGGGCGGGTGCGCTCCTCCTGCGCAGAGTGAGCTGGGAGGAAGTAACCACTTCCTCCCAGCAGCACTTGCGGCTGCTTTTTACAACGGCCACAGCGCTGACCGGGCCCCTGAAGGAGGGGGCTCATCGGGTGGCCCTAAGTGTGTGGGCCACCCGATGGGCCCCACACGTGGGGCCCGGGCGGCCGGGCCCCCCAGGGCCGCCGGGCCCATGACAACCGTTATGGTTGTCACCCCCTGATGGCGGCCCTGGCTAGCAGGTAGCACAGACTTCCCTCCCCCTGAGCAGATATTATATGAAATAGTTAGTGAGCGCCGGGGTATGACCTCACCTCCCAACACTTGCTGCCTCCCAGCAATTTAATGCTCTTACCACAATATACAGCTATTGGTATCCTCCTCTTCCAGTCCCCACTCATCCCCTAAAACCTAAACAATGGTCATATTGTCAAAGATATGGCCTAATTAAGTAGTAGAATTACTTATACAGAAGAAGCCAGATGATTTAAGGACAAAAATGAAATAAATTATCCCTCCAGGTTCCATGCCAGGACCTACACAGTGAACTCTCTAGGTTTAACTTCCCTTCATTTTCTAGGGCACTTATCTGCAGTGGTTCATATTGCTTCTCCTACCAAGTAGTCCCCAAGGTTGGTAAATCCCATAACAAGAAGGGGGGGGGGGGCTTATTTTATGGTTTCCAGGGGTGTATGTATAATGCATGCTGGGGCCATGTGACATATATTATTATAGAAGTTTGTACACACTGAATATGTTCTCTCAAGCTAAGTTTATTAATAAGGGCTTTACACTGTGTTATTTAGGGGCACTAGAGAAAAAAAACTCAAAGTGGATGAGAAAGGATCCACAATCTCTGTCTGGCTCAGCTGGGATATGTGAGAGATATACTCAAAAACATTTTCTTATGTATATGCAGGGCCAATATTGCTCAGATATAATGTCATGTTTTAGAAGACTTTCTATACTGCAAGCAGGGTGGACATTTCCCAGAATCTACTAATGGAGCCCGGAGTGGTAATGGTGCTGGGAGTTTCCTGTGACACCCACCTCCCCTATTACCATTTGAATAGTCAAGGCATTTTAGAATAGTTTGACTTCCTACCTGGGTTTGCCGGCACCACTCCCCACCTCCTTTAAATGTAATCAGGAGAGCCAGAATCTATTCCTTAGAAGTTTCTATTCACCCTGCTGAGATAAACCTTGCCGTGCACGAGTACCATGGCAGAGAGCTTTTGTCCTGGAGGCTGCAGTGAAGTCAAGGAGTAGTGCCTGGTGGACCTCATGTAAGAAGTCAAACTACTTGAAAATGGTTTGACTACATTTAGTGTTTCAAGGCTCTCTTGGTACCCTAACCACTACAAATAAGTAGATATAGAGCTACCTAAACAAATGATAACATTAAGGGACATTCAAGAGTCTCCTCAGCCCCCACACATTGGCAGCATGTAGAGGCTATGTTAAAATTGATACGTGGGTGAACATGCTACTATCCACCACCCAATATCTCACCCATTGGCTTCATATTGGGTATTTATGACAGTAAGGAGGTGCTACTTGCCATTTTCCAAACCCTAAAACTTAGGGCCCCCATAATCCCTTACTAAAGGTCCGGGGAAAAACCTATTTACCCCCTCACTCTAATAATAATGGGCGGGAGCATATAAATCTAATACCTTTTCTTTTCTTCAGCTCCACAAAAGGCCAAATAAAAATCCATAATAACCAACAGGACTATTTAACAATAATAGTTAAAAAAAAAGTCCGGATTCGCAAAAAATGTGGGGAAAACAAAAGGCAGAATGATCTCACTTAGCGAGGAAAACTCTTATGAGGGCTTTCTCCAAGCTCATTCATAGCACTCTAGTAGCTACTAAGGAGGCTGGACTGGCCATAGGGCAAACCGGGCAAATGCCCAGTGGGCCGTGATGGCCATGAGCTGAGGCCTACAGGGGAGTTGCAACAGTCCTGCAGTGTGCCACGACAGGAAGTTGGGGAGATCAAAAATTTCCCTCACCGGCCCGCTGGCACTTCAATCTGCAGAGGAGAGAGGACCCATGAGCTCTAACCTGCAGCTCTGCCGGGATCTTCTTGCAAACTCAGAGTGCTGCTGCTGCTCACACTTGTGAGAGAAAACTTATTTATAAGTTTGTTTATGTATTTAAAAAAAAGTTATTGAACATATTTGCCTCCATCTGTCCCCCCCTCTACCCCTCCCCATACACACAATACAGGTCTGCATCTCATATATACACTGCACCACTAACACTCACACTGGACCACTCACTCAAACATTGGACCCCTCACACACACACTGCATCTCTCACATATACATTGAACCCTACATACACACTGCACACCTCATACATACATACATTGAACCCTTCACACACAAACAACATCCCTCACACACACTGCACCCCTCACACATACATTGAAACCCTCACACATACACATTGCACCCGTCACAAACACACTCCACACCTCACACACACACATTGAACCACTCACACATAGAGTGCACCCCTCAGTCATTGCACCATTTAAACACACTGCACCCCTACAAATATTTCATTCCAGACACACTCACACACACACACACAACATTGCTTATGCATACTACACCAGTTACACACACTACATTCCAGACATTCCTTGTAAACACTCTGGATCCCCTACGCACACTCTACATAGATACATAGTTACATAGTTACATAGCTGAAAAGAGACTTGCGTCCATCAAGTACAGCCTTCCTCACATTTTTTTTTTTTTTTTTTTGCTGTTGATCCAAAAGAAGACAGAAAAAAAAACAGTTTGATGCACTTCCAATTTTGGAACAAACTAGGAAAAAATTCCTTCTTGACCCCAGTCAGACATCTCCTTGGATCAAGAAGCTGTTACCCTACATTGAAAAGTTATATCCTTGAATATTCTGTTTTTGTAGGTATGCATCTAGTTGCTGCTTAAACATCTGTACAGACTCTGATAAAACCACTTCTTCAGGCAGAGAATTCCACATCCTGATTGTTCTTACAGTAAAAAAAAAAAATGTTTGGCCTTAAACTAAATCTTCAGAGAAGGGCTACTAAACTTGTTCATGGATTGCAGGATAAAACTTACCAGGAAAGGTTAAAGGATCTTAACATGTATAGCTTGGAGGAAAGACGAGACAGGGGGGATATGATAGAAACATTTAAATACATAAAGGGAATCAACACAGTAAAGGAGGAAACTATATTTAAAAGAAGAAAAACTACCACAACAAGAGGACATAGTTTTAAATTAGAGGGGCAAAGGTTTAAAAATAATATCAGGAAGTATTACTTTACTGAGAGGGTAGTGGATGCATGGAATAGCCTTCCAGCTGAAGTGGTAGAGGTTAACACAGTAAAGGAGTTTAAGCATGCGTGGGATAGGCATAAGGCTATCCTAACTATAAGATAAGGCCAGGGACTAATTAAAAGTATATTGAAATATTGGGCATGATGGATGGGCAGATAGGCAGAATGGTTCTTATCTGCCGTCACATTCTATGTTTCTATCTTTCTATGTTTTTTCCAGTCTAAACGCATGACCTCGTGTCCTATGTAAAGTCTGTTTTGTGAATAGATTAATGGTTTGTATTGGTCCCGAATATATTTGTATAAAGTTATCATATCCCCTCTCAGGCGACGTTTTTTTTCAAGATCATTTATAAAGATGTTAAATAGAAGGGGTCCCATAACAGAACCCTGAGGGACACTCTAGATCATCTATACACACTCTGGATCCTCTAAACACACAATAGATTCCCCCAAAGACACACATTGCACCACCTACACACACATTACATTCCTGACATTCACACTCTGGATCCCGTATGCACACACTAGATGCCCTGCATGCAAACACACACTACATTCCCTCAACACACACTCTCTACAGCCCCTACACACATTAGTTTACCGATACACACATACACTACAGCTACAACCCTATGCACACACTCACTACATCCTCCTGTACACACTATTCCCACTAAACACACACATACTCCCTACAGTCTCTAGCCATACATATAACACTGCAAACAACACCACAATGGAAAATTATTTTTCTACACAAACCACCACAATCAGATCACTCAACACACACACAATCCCACAAGCAGCTTCTAAACACATGCACAACACGCTTTCCGGGCCCTTTTATTCTCTGGTATCCCAGTTATGGAGACACCAGAACCAAGTCACAAGTAAACACAGTACAAGCTATGTAATTAAATGTTCTTGTTTTGCAAAAGAACAAATACAGAGCCTTTTCTCATGCTCAGCAAAGCTCTGCGCATGGTCTGCCCTGCAACATGCTCAGTTTGAGGGGGGTCATGCTTGTCACTGGTAATGACAAAACACTCTCGCTCTGGCTCCGACCCCTTCCCACTGTGATTAAAAAATATTTTCCCAGTCCGGCCTTGCTTGTAATCAAAGCACTCTGACATGCATTTGACTCATCAGTTTACCTCTACATAGTAACATCTGAAACACTCTGTAATGCATAGGTAAAGATGGTCAGGAAGGGCAATAGTAGCTAGAGTCTATCCTAGCTTCCTGTTTTGTAACAGACTGCGATTTTTCTAGGTTGGCTTTTTTCAGGCTATCGTGTGGGGGGATCCCACAAAGAAAATGATTGCCACAAAGTCTCTGGATATTCTCTGATTGCAATATGGAAAGACTAGGGGGCTGGTTACATAACATGTTTGACACAAACTTTATTGCAAATTCCAGGAAATGTTATGGCTTTTTTTTTGTACAGCACAGTTATGAGTTGTACATGGCACTTTTTTTGTACCAGGCTTTGTGGTGAACTAGACATGGCTGGATGCACTGATTAGCCCACTAATACGTGCTGTACTCAGTAATGCACTTTGTCAAAAGGAATGTTACGCAATCCAGGAACCACACACTGAGACAGTACTTCCAACATGCAATGTGGATAACGTGCACACGTTCTTTTATTAATGTACTGAAGGGCCTCTGTGGTTTTTGCAGTATGTCAGCTGCTGTGGAAAGCCTTTGCATTTCTTACACATATATGTGATATTGCCAGGTGTTACCTGTAGTTTATTCACCTAATTTACAAGATTGTATTCCATAGCGTTAGATGAAATATATTGCTCAACACACAACCTTCCTTTAAATGTCTTCTGGGATTCATCTATCCAGGCCAGGGGTGTAAGTTTCTGAAAATGTTTCAGACAGGTGTTTGGTTTGAGCTAATATCTTGCATAGCCTGTCATACAATTCCTGTTGGGGCACTGAGCTTTGCCATTAAATTGCAGGAACCTCGGCGGTTCATGACTATTTATCTTCATAACATCTGGAAAAAGAGGGGTAGCCAGGCTGGGGTGCCTGTGCCCATAAGAACATATGTTTTTCCTATTTCTTTTTTTTTTTAATACTATACCTATTAAATTGGATGTCATGTTTTTTTTTTTTGTTTGTTTTTTTTAGGTGGTGTGAAACTGGAACAGCCAACAGATACTGGCTGGCATACACATTTGTTTTAATTGCCATAGTTACAAACATGTTGTCGATCATAAAAAAGTTAAAATATTGTATTGGCTCAAAAACTGAAATGCTGGCTGTGATGCTAGACTTTGTTGTAAATGGGGGTATTTGAAGGGTGGTTAAGTTCTGAGTGCCTCCTTTTAGATGGTGATAAGGCTGGGAACTCAATCTCTATATGTCTGAGTTAAGAGCTCTATATCAGAGATTGCTAGAGTGTCAGTATCCAACATAGCAAAGGTGTCACTCTCTGAATCATGTGCCAGAATGGTGTAAGCCTATTTCGCAAAATAGTACCGTGACGTGATGCCTATTAACAAAAGTCAAATTAAATATTTTAATAAAGTAACAAATGCAGTAAAAAAGGTCAGTTTGATCAAATGCAACAATGTGATCTAAAAGAGCAGGAAAGAGATAAAAAAAAGTTACAAATGGTTGACAAGGAAGTGAGTAGGGGGCGAGTGAAGAGCCATTTTACTGTGAGTCAATATCTGCAAAGATATCACAAGTCTGTATTGCTGAGGGAATACACAGAACAAGAACGTACGAGGGAAGGCTGTGGGTCTACTGGCATTGTGTGAGTCTGTGCAGTTGTCATTACCTACCTCTTCTGCTACTACTATTTAGGCAGAGCAGGGGGTAGTGCCACGAATCGACAGAGGCAGGTGGGACAAGAACAGTTTGCACCCTTCATCATCCGATGAATTAAAAAAGGAAAAACAAAAAGAAAAGAAATAATTCCTATTCAAAGTCAATTTTTATTTTTGGGCCAAAGTAGCCAAACTTATTTTTTTTTCCAAGTCAGCTATGATTCCAGTTTCGATTACTTTGTCTTCAAATTCTAAATTCACTTTGGATATCTGACAATTCTTAAAAACCCTGGTAGAATTCAGGGTGCTTCTGTGCCACTTATTGTGCTTTGGAAATTGCAAACTTCTTCCCTCTGTAATATACAGTGTGCAACAGTTTATTGCACAAGCGAACATTTTAATATTTCCAGATGTGGTGGTACTGGTGGCCATCCCATTGTTCACCCAATTCCCAATCCCCCTACTGCTACTTCCCCTTTTTTTCAAAAGCCTTTCATTGTGGTTTTTCCCTGCCTGGCTGAATCATGCATTGCCTGTTACCTCCACAGACGCACTCGGGAGAAGATGATAGAGTATTGCTTTTCCCACATTAAAGGACGGTCACTTATTTTTCTATGGAAAATGTGAGCACTGGGCTATTTACCAACAGCTCACCCCTTCCTCCCTGAAAAGAACAACGTTTTCCCACATCCAGTCTATAGCGTTATTAACCTTTTTTCAGTGTGGGTAAAAAAAACAAAAACAATGCCCTGCAGAGATGTGCACAGGAAGAAATATGTATTTAGTTTATTTTTTATTAGTTTCTTTCGAATTTTGGTTTGGGAGAAATTATAAAATTATTGTTAAGAAAAAAAAAAAACATAAAAAATATTTACTTCCAAAATTGGGATGCCTTTATTCAAAAGGATAACAAATTAGGGCTCTGTTTAGCAGATGATGGAATATTTCCGTCATGTGTCCTAAAGGGGTTAATGAAAGTTCCCCCCCCCCCCCTTAATGTTGATCTTTCAGATGTTTAATGGTTCACTCCCTAATTTGCTTTATTAGTGTGGATTGTCTTATTAAGGCTACTGAATAAGGGAGCTATCTGCTAAACAGCACCCTGATTTAATATCTTTAAATATGGCAATCCCACATAAGGGTGCCAAATTAGAGAGATGTTATGTTTAGTGGTTACCTCCATAATTTCATATCCTTAAAATGGTGATCTTGCTGTTTAAAAGAAAGCTCCATATATAGAGGATCCAAAATGATTTGTTTTGATTTCCTCCAAATTCCCTTTCAGTTCATTCATTCAGACAGTACCTAATTGCCAAATTCAGATGAAATTAGATTTGTAACTAAACGAATTGCACATTTTCAGCTTATACCTACTGCATCTGTGGAGATAGCAGGCATAGTTACACTGCAAGACTCAACCAAGCAGGGCAAAACAACAACAACTACAGCTACAGCAGAAGTCATTTAATATGGGTAATACTTATCAGTTCCAAGGTTCCCTCTTGTCGTAATATATCTAATCCGTAATATTGTTTAGTCATTAGGCCAGGTAATATTGTAGCCATTTTTAGATGTCAGAATCCTCTTTTTCCTGTTGTTCTCTCTGCCTATGATGTCAATTCAAAATACATTTCTGTGTTTACTGGGAGGGAACATGAGTGGAACTGATGGGTGTTGTCTCACCTTTGTAGTTTATACACAATATTTACTTTGCTTTAGTTGTAGCATATTTAGATCTGATATTAGTCTTGTCCATACTGTTTATACACAATATTTACATTTATTTCAGTGGGAGCAGGCCTTGATCTGATAGTATTGCTTTGATTGATCCACACACCATATTTACCTTTATCTGGCCGCTGACTAGGAGTGTTACCCAAACTGTTTATTTACATTATTTTACTGGGAGCAGGCCACAATCTGATAGGAGTGTTGTCTATACAGTTAGTACACAATATTTACATTATTTTACTGGGAGCAGGCCTCAGGAATGTGTCTGGATCACTAATTAGAGGTCACAAAATCATCAATGCAATTGGGGAAAAATTACCCAGAGGTAAAGAGAAATCAAAAGGGATCAGACATCAGATAATTTGAAATGACGGCCACACCTTTCTACTCACGGCTTGTGTATACTATGAGTTGGAGTTTGGGGGCTAGCATGGCTATCAGATCTGTAGAGACTCTCTGTATATGCTACATGACAGATATTTCTACAACTGATGGACTGATGGACGCATAAATGCGAAATGAATCTCTTGTTAGTAGCCCATTGCAGGCTAAAATGTATATACATACATTGCTAATTTATCTGAGAGGTTTATATACTTTCAATTTCTTAGGGATAGTAATGCCAGTTATTAGTGAGGAGGTATCACCTAAATATTTGTTTAGAATTTTCCTTGTGCTCCCAAGTTGATCATTTACAATGTTAATGCTTGCCCGGATGCATATATAGGTAAAAGGTTATTACATCACATAAATAATAAGACAATTATCTGCCATCCCCAAATATACAGGGATCATACACACTTATTGCTTAAAGCACGCCATATGACTTGCAAGAAAAACACTAAAGAAAAAGAAAAAAACTAAATCTACCAGCAAGTGTCTCTTAATTTAAGAGAGAGATACAGATATGGTGACAAGGATAAAAAAGGATCTTTAAATGAGAAAGTAATTCAAATTTGTGCCAAGGTTAAAACTCAACTTTTAATATTAATTAACTAATAAAGAAAAAGTACATACTAAAAACATAGGAAAAAAGCAAGGTCTTCAGTATTTTTTTGTATCTTATAATATATACTATTATAGCAGGGTAACAGTTAGTCTATTAAAGGGACACTATAGTCCCCCAGACCACTTCAGCTCAATGAAGTGGTCTGGATGCCAGGTCCCTCTAGTTTTAACCCTTTAGATGTATGTTTACATAGCAGGGTTAATCCAGGCTCTAGTGGCTGTCTTCCTGACAGCCGCTAGAGGCGCTTATGTCTAATGTGCCTAAAGCCTTAAGGGGCTCAGGACGCCTACTCGGCAGATCCTGGGTGCTAATACTCACCGCCGCTCATCTCATAATAACTGAATTTTCACTCTGTGCATAGGCATCCTGTGTCTGGCATGTTCACGTCCTCACTTACCATTTTGTTACCTCAATTTTCTCACTTAACCCCTTAAGGACCAAACTTATGGAATAAAAGGGAATTATAACATGTCACACATGTCATGTGTCCTTAAGGGGTTAAAATAATAGCGGATGGCCCACGAAGGCACATTAGATTATTACCGATACAGGAGTTAGCTAATCTGTACCTCCTTTTCCCCTTTGCCCCAGCCTTAGCTCTGTCTGAGTTGTTACAGAGTCTAAACAATAGCATATCCACTGCTGAAAACATTAATAGACTAACTGTTACCCTGCTATAATAGTATCTATTATTAGATACAAAAAAAGGACTGAACACCTTGCTTTTTTTCTTATGTTTTTAGTATGTACTTTTTCTTTATTAGTTTTTTAATATGAAAAGTTGAGTTTTAACCTTGGCACAAATTGGAATTACTTCCTCATTTAAAGATACTTTTTTTATCCTTGTCACCATATCTTTATCTCTTTCTTAAATCAAGAGACACTTGCTGGTAGATTTTGTTTTTTCTTTATTCTTTAATGTTTTTCATGCAACTTAAATTTACAATTTAGGGGTTATCCTCCGTAACTAAGGGTGTCTCTTTAAATCTTGCGCACCAGCACTTCCATTTTTCTGCTGTACCTAAATCGTATTACCAAGATTTTTTATGTTGCTTGTTGCAACTGTTACATAATATTGTTTGAATTACAACTTTTATTGCACCATCTTATTTATACACGTATTGATTGTAAAATCGCAATTTATTGAACAGTCTTTATCTTGAATAAACTCCGCTATTAGATCTTGCATCCAGTGAAATGGCTCTTACAATGCATTTGAAAATGTCTAGAAAAACACGCTGCTTTGATCTTTTGCTTGTAGCTTCTGTGTCCAATGAAAATATGGTGAATTTGAAAAATAAGGTTTTTTAATGTTTTTCTAATCTGCAGTAACATACAGATAAGAGGGATGCTTCAAACCCATAATCATTGCATTGTAATAAGTGTTTTTCCCCCTAGTTTTTTATTTTATATGAGCCCCTGTCTCTCTAAAGGCAGCCTTATGAATTACAATGAAAGGACACACTAGGCATTGCTAATCTGTCTGCAACTTCAGGCAATTAATGAAAAGGGACAATTGTCCCTTTCTTTTTTTTTCTTCTGTTCTTTTTTTTTTTTTTTTTCTTCTGTTGTAAATAAGCCCATTGGTTACTGAGCACAAGATACTCCCATCTTTCACCCAAAGCAGATAGTACTGAAGGGTAGAAAAGACAGGTCTGAGCCCTATACTTCATTATTCATATGAAGAGCTAGAAGTCTGAAGCTTCTACCAAAAACCATGAATCTTGTTCCACCTCCACAGAGACCAACAACTTTCTCAACTTTAAAGCGATCGCTATCTCAACCAAAGACTGCCCAGGAAACATTGGTCATCTCAGCATATCCTGAAAGCTTAAACATGTCCCAACAGCAGAACCCACAGCCAACATCGACAGCTCCCTATTGTGGCTTAGGGGACTACACTTCACCAACTAATCCCTATTTGTGGCTTGGTGGAGTAAACAATTCTTCTTATTGTCTACAAGGAAATGGCACCATCCCTGCTACACTTATGTCTTCACGTTATGGACAACAGAGACAATTTCTTTCAAGTCCACCTGGATTTCCTATTCCAGATATGACGTGGTTTTCCCAGGAAGACATGCTGAAGATGAGACCCCCATACTCCTACGCTTCGCTGATAGCCTTGGCAATTCAAAGTAATCCAAAAAAGAAACTAACTCTCAGCCAAATCTACGATTATGTCCTAGACAACTACCCATACTACAAGAAGGATAAAGCAGGCTGGCAGAACTCCATTCGGCACAACCTGTCCTTAAATGACTGCTTTAAGAAGGTCACAAGAGAAGAAAATGACACAGGTGAGAATCCTTTAATGTTTAACTGTTTGAGCACACATGGAAGTCTATGCTATCAGAAATATTTTGGTAATTTAAAACCCTATAAGAAAATAGAACATACTGCTCAATTAATGACAGCTATTCTTTTTAGAGAAGGTGATGTTAAATAAGCAGGATATTTCATGATGCAATGTAGTTATCATGGACCTGGTTGACAAGGTGACTGGTTCAATATTCATCAGCTACATTATTGAAAATCTTCTGAGAATGAGTTTTACTGAACAAGCAGGAATAGGGAGGGAGGCATTTAAAAAAAAATACTCTTTTATGTAATACATGTGCTAAAAAAAAAAGTTACATTTTTAATATATATTAGATACCATATGGCATTCATGAAAGAAACAGAAACTGTGTGTGTGAACGGTCACATGAGCATCTTATAATGCAGCATGGACAAAAATTAGAATACAAATACAATTTTAAAATATATTGACAATGTAGAAGATGAGATGTTGTCTGAATTGTTTATTAGTAACCATGACTACTAACATTGTAGGAGTCAGTTCTCTGTTCTCCAGTTTAGTAATTCACATTGTTAAGAGTTTTATTTTGATAGCCATTAATTGTGGTGAATGCATTTTTTGTTTGTAATGGTAATAATGAAGTTGTTTGTTTTGGATTGATTTCTTTTTAGGGAAAGGACACTACTGGATCGTTGATCCAAACTGCAAAAAAGATTTTGATAACGGGAATTTCCGCAGAAAAAGAAAGTCTAGAAAACTGAAGACTACGGATGACCAGACAACCTTAAATGAGAACAGTAAAGAAAGTTTCTCTGTGGATAATTTGCCCGCTTCAACCACAAAGCTTTCACCCCAGGACATTACGAGTGTTTCTCCTCCAGCTGTCACTGATACACCTTGTCTACGTAATTTTTATAACCGCATGTCCTCTCTGGATTCCAGTTCTGCAAATGGACAGATGCCATTGGACCTAGTTTCGGAAGTAACACAAAGAAACATTACAGGGTTCGGCAGTTTTGCACAGAATAATTTAATGGAACCATCTGCACATGGGCAAGACAGTGGACTATTTTATAACAGTGCCCCTTATTATAATACCTTCTCTTCTACCATACAAAGTCAAGAAATGCAGCCACAATTTCTTCGTCCATTTCAAACCCCTCCTTCCCCTCTCTACTCTGGAATATACTGACCATTATATTGACTTTAAACTTGCATATAACAATAACATATAATTCAATTTTGAGTAGAGGATACGTTATGAAGATCATTCAGTAGCAGAAAGTATACAAGATCAACAAGTATATATTTAACATGGCTCACCATGGTTGTTCTGCTTCCAATAGGACAATCATTTACAACCATAATGTATGACAACTAGAGATGTCCCGAACAGTTCGCCAGGAACTATTCGCCAGCGAACATAGCTTGTTCGCGGTCGCCACGGCGGGCGAACATATGCGATGTTCGGTCCGCCCCCTATTCGTCATGGAGGTGGGAGGGTCTGGAAGGGAGGGTCTGCTGCTGATTGGCTGGAATGTGTCTGCTGACTGTGAGGTACAGGGTCAAAGTTTACTCAATGATGACGAATAGGGGGCAGCGACCGCGAACAAGCTATGTTCGCTGGCGAATAGTTCCCGGTGAACTGTTCGGGACATCTCTAATGACAACCCCATGAATATTTCATGACAGTCATATTATTTCCTGACAATTCTATGATTTTTTTTTATTTAAATATAATCTATTGTGTAATATAGTTTGTATTTTGATATATTCTATATTTTATTAAAGAACGTTTAATTTTACGTGTTGTTCCTGATTTTGATATAAGCAAGAACTACTGAGCAGGATACACAATGAAATGTGTTAGCATATTAATATCTTTTTTTTAGTGGGGGGCAGGAGGTACATTTGGAAAGATGGAGCTTGCATTTCATTTCATTTCTTACTATTTTTTGTTGGTTACCCCTATTTTATTATTTCCCTATATCTCTGGGGTAGTATGGTTCCTCTTATGTTTGGAGTACCTTTGCTTTTCTTGTGTCCCATCTGGATGTCTCACTAAGTTTGCCTGTCAAATATAAACATAAACAAACACACACCTGTATACCTAAGCACGTCCAACCCCAAATATGACATCTACTTAGCACCACTTTCAGAGATATGTATACACTCACAAATATAAACACTAACATTCTACTAATGAATTATGAACCTCTCCTCCCCCACTGCTCACCTGTGTAGGGTGTGGGTTGAGGAGGGAATGAGAAGGATTCCATTCTATTCATGATGTCTAGAGGTGTGGTGGAATAGCTATTCAATAGGTAGGCAGCATAGGCTTACCTCGCCTCTGAGTATATATTATATAAAATAGGTAGTGACCTCACATCCCAACACCTGCTGCCTCTCAACAATGAATTACTCTTCCCAATACATGCCAACACATGCAGATAACACATGTATGTCCTGCCAGTCCTCATTCATTAATGAGGCACCTAAACAATGGTCCTTCTGCCAAAGAAATATGGCTAACGGTCTTAACAAGGAGTGACATTACATACATAAAAAAATCCATCTGATTTAAGTGGAAAAAAAAACCAAATATAGAGATATATGGATATATTGAATGAACATTCAAAGCACCATAACCGTTTAAGTTCCCTTCCCCTCCTCCATTTAAGAAGTCAAACCATTTTAGAATGTGTTGACCTCCTACCTGAGTCCTCCATGTGTCAATCCTCACCTCCTCCAAGCTATCAGGAGAGCTAGCAGCTACTGCTTTGTAGCCTTGCAGTGGATGTCTTAGCTTACCAGAGAGCTTATAACTGGCGTGGAGGCTGCAGTGGAACCCTAGGTAAGAAGTCAAACTGCTTGAAAATGGTTTGACTACTTACATTTGGAGGCATATCCTTGTAAATTATCTAAACACAATAGTTAGCGAATGTTGTGCCCGTTCACAAGAAAGGTAGTAGAGAGGAGTCAGACAACTATCGGCCAGTAAGCCTTAGTTCAGTAGTGGGGAAAGTAATGGAAACCATGTTAAAGGATATATTGTTGAACATCTAAAATCACACGGATTTCAAGATCAGAGACAACATGGATTTACTTCAGGGAGATCATGCCAAACTAATCTTATTGATTTTTTTGATTGGGTAACTAAAATAATAGATCATGTTGGTGCAGTAGACATTGCTTACCTAGATTTCAGTTTGACACTGTTGCACATAGAAGGCTTATCAATAGACTGCAATCTTTAAGTTTGGATTCCAATATTGTTGAATGGGTAAGGCAGTGGCTGAGTGACAGGCAACAGAGGGTTGTAGTCAATGGAGTATATTCGAAGCTTGGGATTGTCACCAGTGGGGTACCTCAGGGATCTGTACTTGGACCCATTCTCTTTAATATTTTTATTAGTGATATTGCAGAATGTATTTTTGCTGATGATACTAAGATATATAACAGGGTTGATGTTCCTGGAGGGATAAGCCAAATGGCAAACAATTTAGGTAAACTAGAAAAATGGTCATAGTTGTGGCAACTGACATTTTATTTATTTTGTAACCTCAACATCTGAAGAAATGGATTTAGGAGTAATTATTTTGATGACTTAAAGGTAGGCAGACAATGTAATAGAGCAGCAGGAAATGCTAGCAGAATGCTTGGTTTTATATGGAGAGGTATTAGCAGTAGAAAGAGGGAAGTGCTCATTCCATTGTACAGAACACTGGTGAGACCTCATTTGGAGTATTGTATGCAGTATTGGAGACTGTATCTCCAGAAGTATATTGATACTTTAGAGAGAGTTCAGAGAAGGGCTACTAAACTGGTTCATAGATTGCAGGATACAACTTACAACTAAAGGTTAAAGGAACTTAACATGTATAGACGAAAGACGAGACACAGGGGATATGATAGAAACATTTAAATACATAAAGGGAATCAAAACAGTAAAGGAGGAGACTATATTTAAAAGAAGAAAAACTACCACAACAAGAGGACAGAGTCTTAAATTAGAGGGACAAAGGTTTAAAAATAATATCAGGAAGTATTACTTTACTGAGAGGGTAGTGGATGCATGGAATAGCCTTCCAGCTGAAGTGGTAGAGGTTAACACAGTAAAGGAGTTTAAGCATGTGTGGGATAGGCATAAAGCTATCCTAACTATAAGATAAGGCCAAGGACTAATGAAAGTATTTAGAAAATTGGGCAGACTATATTGGCTGAATGGTTCTTATCTGCCGTCACATTCTATGTTTCTATGTCATAAAAAAGCTAAAAACCTTACTTTCAATTTCTGAAGCAGATGGACCGTGGGTTGTACAACTCCCACCTAGAATTCTTTGTCCAGTCTCCACAGTTAGTAGTCAGGATGCCAGGAAACATAAACATATATATATATATATATATATTACAATAAAGTAATGTATGGCTATACAAGTTAAAAAGTGGGCAAATATACTTTATAGTATCAAATAAAATAATAACACATTTCACCAGGTGAGGCTTTATTGAGTGGCATCAAAGAAGAGTACCTGGCATGCAAGGATTTTAATTTCAACTGTGTTGGTGCTACCTGTTATTTTTCTTTTAAATACAATAGGTGACTAGGTGAACCTATGAGGGGAAAACTAACTGAGTTATTTACTATTTTGAGATTTCAAAGTGAATTTCAAACTTAAGGCTAGATCAACTCTACTGAAAGCGTACAATTTGTACAGATTTAGTATTTTGAGCTTAATTGTTGAATATACTCCGCATTCTCACTGTAGTGAATAACCTTGTAAGACTTTCAAAACAGCCCCCATCCTGAGAGTGTAGACTGCAACCTCCAGGAACCCATATCTAGCATTGTCACACTTCCTAATGGTTTGGTGTGGAATTTTAGATGGGTAATTTCTTACATTCATATTAAAGGTGTCTCTGAGGATGTGTTGTCGTATAGAGAGTCAATTATCCAAAGGAGTCCCAACAAGGGGTACCTATAATTCTATGAATGTTGGGTGTGCCCACACGGTTATTGCTGCCCTAACATAAGCTTTGTCATACTCCCAAGAGGATAGATGTAGTTCTCTGCGGGGGCGCCCTGCATGCACAGACACCGTAGTTGGAGTAGAGTAAGCATACAGGTGAGTGGGCAGGGGCACACCAAGAATAAGGTATAACAGGATAATCAGTCACTGCTATGCCAGCTTAACGTGGAATTAATTTCTAAACATATAGAAGAGAGAATAGCTCAGAATCTCCAGGCCAGGGCTTTCGCTTCTGGGTGCCATCTTTACTCTGCTTGCATGGATCCATACTGGATTATCAGTGGTTAAAACTGTGGTGTGGGTTACGGTGATCACATCAGTGGGTGGACCTAAAGGTGGATCAAGGGTTTTATTCTTGAATAGCTGTTTTACCAGCACAACGTCTCTGGGTTTGAATGGATGTGTAGATTAACCTGTAGGAGAAGGCAGAGAAGAGAACACATCACGGTAGATGCCATTACATTTTTCAATCAAATGCAAAACAAATTCATCCTGAAAAACCTAAACAACTCCCCTTACCACAGGAGCCTTTTTTGACCATGGTTTTGGAAAGGATCTACCCATTAAAATCCCAAAAAGAGAATAACCTGTAGAGGATCTATGGGTCATTCTGATCTCTTACAAAACAGCTGGTAAATGGTCTGGCCAACTAATAAATGTACCTTTAGTTCCTTTTCTAAGCTTCTATTTAATTATTATGTTCAGTTTTACCATGTATTAATCCTCTTGGACTGTTTTAGCACAAGTTAGACATCTGCTCAGCAGAGCTTCCAATAGCTGAGACAAATCACGTATCACAAATCTAGTGGTAACGAGATGTTTAGTCTGTTTCTTACTAATAAGGTGAAAACCATGAACATGACTGATAAAAAGTGGATCTGCTGCCTTAGAAATACCTACTTTCCATTCTTATCTGCCTATAGAGCAGCTTGGTCCTTGGTCAGTTCCTCTTTCCTGCAAATCATCCTGACTGGCACAACTCTGAAAGACCTGTAAATCTGTATCAGGAGACACATCAGGGATCATGGTCATTCATAGATGAACATTAGCAGAGGTCTGAGATTGGTATCCTGGAAAGGGCAGACCATGCATGGCTGCATGCTTGGCTACTGCTTCTGCAAACTAATTTCCCATTCTGATTTCCAGAATCACTGCTATAGTCTTTAAGTTTGACAATGGCAATTTAATTAGGTAACTGAATGACTTGCAGCAGGTCTTGGACCAAAGCCGCATGTGATATGCCTTTACCATTAGCAGTGATAAAACCTCTGTCTTACCATATGTCATGCTCCACTCCAAAGGCATACCTGTAGTTGGTGTAAATAGTCACACCCTTTCCTGCAAAGGCATTACCAACTCTGCTACTTGTGTTGAGACAAGTGGTAATGAGCCAGCAGCAATTACATAATCAGGACGTTGGAACACTGAGAATCTTGTGAGAAATACACCTTCAGCAGGTTTTGAACATGTCCCATCAACAAACACAATTTCACCTTCGTCCAAAGGAGTGGTTAGTAATCCTCGTCCAGGGGATGTTTCTGTGTGTACGAATTCTAAGGAGGATGGTAACTGATCATGGCATGTAAGAAGGATGCTGAACTACTAGTGCAATAAATGTGTTTAATTGTGAGACTTGTAGCAGATGTAAGGATTGTTTCACAGCATGACCTATGCTGTTCTATCATGTTCTGTGTGGTAAGATTTCTGAGTACTTGTATGACTTGGTCTGATGTGTGTAGCACCAGTGGGTGTGAGAGTACTAATGTCTGCGCACTTTCTACCATCATAGCACAGGCAGAGGTAGCTCTTAAACATGCAGACATTCCCAGTACTACTGTTGGTAACAACATCATTAAATAACACCTGGTTCATCTTTGCTATAACAGAGTGGAGAATATGTTCAATAAACAATCAAGTATCCGTTGCCTGCATTAAATCACTATCCCTTCGAAAAGACAGCACAGTGGCCTTAGTTTTAGGTTAAGGCACAGTGACAATAGTCTGTACCCTTTCAGGTGATAATATCCTCTGGCCAGCAGTAAGTACAAACCCTAGGTACTTCACTTGAGGGAAAGCTGTAGTTTGTTTCTAGAGTCACTTTAGAGTGTTTACAATCAGCAAGCTGTAACAAATTTAAAGAGTCAATTCTGCAACTGTTTTCATCAGGACTGCATAATAACAAGTCATCCACATACTGTATCAGCACAAATCCATATGTCCAGGGTTCCGGGGTCTCATGGACCACGGCAGATTATGCAGTGGGATAGTCACAGTATCCTTGATGCAGCCTGTTCCATGTGCAATAAGTGTCTTTAAATCCTGTGTTAGTCAGTATTCTGATCTGCCTTGTTTCTGTACAGGGTTGATAAGTAAGTTGTATGGTGAGAGGTGCAGTTCATTAATGCCTCTCTGTAACAATTCTCGTGTTTTAGGTGCTACGTCCTTTTATTTTTGTTTGTTTGTTTTATGCTGACAGGAGATATTGTTTAATGTACACCTAGCACCTTGTTTGAGTGTAGCTTGATATGGGGAATAGTCAGTGAAGCCTGGGTCTGTGAGTGTGGTGGCCCAGAGTGTGTCAGGAATCAGTGGAATTGTGATTAAACTGCATGATATAGTACATACAACTGGAAAGAAACATCAGGACAGCACTTACATACACCTCATTTTGCTTGGTGGACAGTTCTCAGTAACCTACCACTGTCCAGGGGCACTCATAGTCACAGGTTAAATGAATCATTTTACAGTATTCAGGCCTTTGAGCCTAAGTTATAGAAGACCCTTGCTCATCTCCACATACGGAGAACAAAGTAAATTTTCTCTAGGTAAGGGGTGTGGCTCTCCCTCGCCCATAGATTCTGTCCACCATGCAAGATTATCAACAAAAGGAGTAGAGTAACAACCTCCTGCAGTTCTAGTCACAAAAGCAATGGGAGTTTTGTCAGGTAACAGTTAAGGATTTATATTTCTAGCACTACTGCCCCAGGCACACCTGGGTACTTCACTTACAGTCTTGTATTTTATACTCAATTTAGAAGGTGGCCCATGGACATTCCTGCTATGGGTAGGCCCCGTAATCACAAAAGTTACAAATACTCAAACCACACACAAAGGAAATAAAAGCTATATACAATAAGCAATCAGAGCAACAACAGCAAATCATATATCTACAGCTTATATAGCAGTTATATTAACAATATATACAATTTAGCAGGTCAGATTCCAGTGTCAAGTATATTGGGACTTCAACTACCCAATACCTTGGGGACTCTAACCCCAAACAAGAACACGTGTATGAGGACTTCAGCTACACCCCAAAAATGCAGAAAATCAGGGAAAACCACACACCATATGCATACCGGGATTTCAACTACCTCAAAAACACATAGAAAAACAGGGAAAACCTCCTTATTTACTTATAAGGGGATGTCAACTAACCAAAAAATATGTAAATATATCAAACAGGGGATAAACACCCAACATCAGTATACTGACTGTCCTGCTATATTAAAGGATCACTATAGTGCCAGGAAAACATACTCGTTTTCCTGGCACTATAGTGCCCTGAGGGTGCCCCCACCCTCAGGGTCCCCCTCCCGCTGGGCTCTAGGGGGTGGAAGGGGTTAAACTTACCTCTTTCTCCAGCGCCGGGCGGGGAGCTCTCCTCTCCGCCTCCTCTCCTCCTCCTTGGCTGAATGCGCATGCGCGACAAGAGCCGCGCGTGCATTCAGCCAGTCTCATAGGAAAGCATTTACAATGCTTTCCTATGGACGCTGGTGTCTTCTCAATGTGATTTTCATGGTGAGAAGCACGCAAGCGCCTTTAGCGGCTGTCAATGAGACAGCCACTAGAGGCTGGATTAACCCAAATATAAACATAGCAGTTTCTCTGAAACTGCTATGTTTATGGAAAAAATGGTTACTCCTAGCTGGACCTGGCACCCAGACCATTTCATTAAGCTGAAGTGGTCTGGGTGCCTATAGTGGTCCTTTAACTATTGTCTTTCCAACAGTCTGGAACTCAGATACCTCTAGCTCAACAAAGATAATGGGAAAATTACCATTATAACCAATATATTACTTGCAAAACATTGACAAGAAACACTAGAATGCTGATTTATTAAACTTGCAACACAACTTCTCTGGGCTGAATCCAATTATAAGTGCTGGGGAGCAGTCAGATAAACAAAGAAAAATCTTGTGACACCAAAAAAACAAAACAAAACAAGGATTGTATGGTGGTGTTTTTAATGCTTAAAGAGTTTCATCACCCAATAATTATTAATAGTTGACAAATTACTAATCAGAACTTTTCAAACTCTTTAATTCCTTTTTTCCCCTTGTTTACTTAATTGTTGTATTCACCTATACGCATACTTCTCTAGTCTTATGACTTCTCTGTCATTTCAGCCACCCCCCACACCCTTTTGTATTGATACCTAGCCAAATGTTTATTTTGCTTAACCCCTTAAGGACACATGACATGTGTGACATGTCATGATTCCCTTTTATTCCAGAAGTTTGGTCCTTAAGGAGTTAGATAACCCTCACCTCTTCTGTGTTTAGATGCATTTCACCATGCAATAACGGTACTTCTCTGCCTTAATCTCAGTCCCTGAGAGTCCTGAGTAACAAATAGGACTATAATAAGAAATGGACTAAATAATGGGGTGAGGACCCACTCACAAAACCGAGTGTGGGGCCCACTCTCATTCACAAATACCTCTTATTGTACATAAACATGGTAAGAACCTTTATTGAGAAAAACAAATTAGGAAAAAAAATGAATAAATTAAAAAGTAATAATAAATAGTACTAAATGACAAAGTGAAATCAAATAACCTATATAAAATGCCCGGGTAAAAGATTCCAAAATACCAGGTAGAAATAAATGGGGTTCGGCGCGGCTACTAGTATACGACCCTGAGAGAAAAAAAAAAAGAGGATCGCGCCAAAGAGGTCCCCTAAGCTACTGGAATCTAGAGGTATCTAGGTGTCATATACTCCAAACTAGACACCTAGCTGATATCCACTGTCTCTAGAGCGAGGGTGAGGGTAAACTTAATGGAGCAGACGGTGCTTACCAGTGGTTGTGGCACTATAAAAACACAACAGCAATTGGAAACCATGTGGCACAAGTTCAAGAGTAAAAGCTATAAAGAAACAGCTCCAAATAAAGCACTACTAAAGTTGCCTTGTCACAGCTCAAAGACTGTTTACCTCACTACATGCCGACTTCAGGTAAATCAGCTTTGTAGTAGATCCAGGTAAAGGTTCTAGGCAACCCCTATGGGGACATTCCCAATCTAGCTTATGACAATAGCCGTCTTGTGATTGGCATAGCACTGATCCCCTGTTTTTTCCTGTCCTTCTACATAACCTCGTCGAGGGTGAGCATGGTATTATGCTTGTGGCATCAGTATGTACACCTCCAACTTCATAGTCCACAGCTGGCTTTGGGTTTGCCCCGGGATTTTAGGTGCATGATGCCTTTCAGCCGTGCGGTCCTGGAGTTCACACACTCTGTATCATAGCCTAGGCTGAACATAACATGTTCTACTCTGCTTGTGCAACATAATATATACAGTCATGTAAAAAGAAAATACACCCTCTTTGAATTCTATGGTTTTACAAGACATAATGATAATATGTTCCTTAGCAGGCCTTGACATTAGGTAAATGCAAACTCAGATATACAACAACACATGAAATATTACACTGTGTCATATTTTATTTAACAAAAATGGAGAAGCCATGTGGGAAAAACTAAGTAAGTAAGTTGCTTTCATAGGAACTACGAGGCTAAGTAGCAGACTGGTGCTGCTAATCAAATGCCCTTGATTAATCCGCAAGTGTGATAACCTCTATAAAAGCTGAAGTTGTAGCAGTTTGCTGGTCTGGAGCATTCAGGCATGTGTTAACATAATTTCAAGGAGAAAAAACATCAGCAATGATCTTAGAAGAGAAGGAATTATTGCTGTCCATCAAGCTGGGAAGGGTGATAAGGCCATTTCCAAACAATTTAAAGTCCATCATTCTACAGTGAGAAAGATTATTCAGAAAGTGAAAAACATTCAAGAAAGTTGCCAAACTTCTCAGGATTGGAATTCCCAGCAAATTCACCCCAAGGTTATATGACACAGTGCTGAGAGATTATGCAACCTCCCCCCCTCCCCCCTACAAGTTATTTTTTTTTAGAGTTAGCATGTTAAATGTTAAAGTTCAATTAGAAAAAGACTGAACAAGTATGATTTGTTTGGAAGGGTTGCCAAGAGAAAGCCTCTTCTCTATAAAAAGAACATGACAAACCACATGACTTCTGGAACAATGAACAAGATCACAGAGGACATATTTGGCCATTATGCACAGAGCCATGTTTGGCAATAACCAAACACAGCACATTAGCAGAAGCACCCCATACCAACTGTCAAGCACGGTAGTGGAGAGGTTATGATTTGGCATTGTGTGGCAGCCATATTGAGTCATTGAGTTGACCATGAACTCGTCTGTATAACAAAGTATTCTAGAGTCAAATGTGAGGACATCTGTGTGAGAGCTAAAGCTTGGCTGAAATTGGGTCATGCAAGAGGACAATGATTCGAAGCACACCAGCAAATCTAGAACAGAATGACTGAAAAGGAAAAGAATCAAGGTATTGCAATGGCCCAGTCAAAGTCCAGACCTCAACGTGATTGATATGCTCCAGTGAGGGGACATTAAGAGAGCTGTGCATAAAGCAAACCTCAATGAACTGAAGCAATGTTGTAAAGAAGAGTGGACCAAAATTATTCCACAATGATGTTAGAGATGAAGATAAAGTTATACGATTACTTCAAGTTACTGCTGGTGATTCTACAAGCCATTAAATCATAAGGTGTACTTAGTGTACTTAGTTTTCCATACCTGGCTTCTCCAATTTGACTTTATTTTTGTTAAATAAATCATGATACAGTGTAATATGTAATTTGTTGTTGTCCATCTGAGGTTGTATTTACCTAATTTTAGGACTTGGTAAGGATCACATGATTGTTATTATGTTCTGATATGTAAATCCATTAAAAAAAATTCATAGCAACCAGCTGACTTGCATGCTGCCAGGTAGGTGGTCTTGTCGGAGGTGAACTACAACCACATTCATGTGTTGGTCTCACGTCAATTTGCAATGTTCATGCAGATTCTTAGCAGGGTGAGTATCTGGGTTTTCTTCTTGTATATAAATATGTGATTGTATGTTTGCAATGTTGGTCCCGATGAAAGATTTGTGCTGAAACTGAAAGCTTGACATTTTTTAATAAATAGATGGAATTAAAGTTATGTTTTATTTTTCACAAAATTCTCTAGAGTGCTATCCTTATGTTTTTTTGTATAATTTACTGACGAGCACCAGTCATCTGAGCACTTGGAATCTGGAGTGTAGACCTATTGAGAATTTATACATAAATGATTTAATATTAGACACAGTGTCACTATTGGTTAAGACAAAATAAACAAAATATTGTTCCATATGAGGTGACCCCATGTTCACCATGTGAAGTTAGTAATCCACGTATAGTGAAGTGTCCTCTTATAGCACCTAGAAGTGAATACAATGACAAGCAAACAGCAGAGGTGTGAAATTTGATATCGCTAAAGGCGGTGATAAAGAAATATGAAGATTGATCCGGGTGGTAGGAAAATAATATATTGACCAGATTCAATTTGTTAGTGCCAAGTTCCTCGTACCTGTGTATCAGAGGATAACAAAACAAGCACCTTCTACAAAATGGGTATCATGAAGTAGGGTAGGAAATAACACATATTTAGAAAACTGGGCAGACTAGATGGGCCGAATGGTTCTTATCTGCCGTCACATTCTATGTTTCAATGTTTCTATACATTGCACAGTGGATCTGGCGCTTGTACGTTAATCTAGACCTGATGACCACAAACACAGCAAAAGGTAGTCCATTATCAGACAAGATAGGTCGGATTTGGGCCAAAGTCTTTTCATCCTCCTTTTGATGATGCTAGAGTTAAGTCCCCTAAAGTACAAACAAGTGCACCGTTAAATACACCTTTGACTTCCTTCTAAGGAGCTATTTAACTATTTTAGAATTAAATATTTTCTAACTAGCAAATCTCTGGCCAGGATAACTCTGATAGATCATTTCTTTGCTTAACATTCTAGTAATAAAATGGCCTCCAGGTTTGCTAGGTTTATTAATAACCATTACCAAAGTGAAAAAGTTCAGGCAATGATAAAGTGGGAACAAGAACTCCAATTTTCTTGTTTTCTGGAAGAATGGCTACAGGTCTTTTTTCTAATAAAAAGAAATATCCATTGTGTAAACATGCAGGCAGCTCATCATAAACTCATCTCGTCTTTCTCAAATTAACTCTCAGGCATCCCCAGATTGCTGGCAATGCGACAAGGCACTAGGCTCACTTCCCCATATCTGGTGGCACTCTGATGAGTTGGATATATTAAAAGAGATCTTGTCCAGAATGGTAATTTTTATATTTAAGTGGAAAGTCAAGCTAACAGCGCACATGTTCCTGTTTCATATTGGCTTTCCTTCTGATAATATCAACGCTAAAAGCCTTTGGCCCATCTATTTATGGCCTTGAAATTAGTTAGGACATAGTCTAAAATTAGAAGGACAAAGGTTTAAAAATAATATCAGGAAGTATTACTTTACTGAGAGGGTAGTGGATGCATGGAATAGCCTTCCAGCAGAAGTGGTAGAGGTTAACACAGTAAAGGAGTTTAAGCATGCGTGGGATAGGCATAAGGCTATCCTAACTATAAGATAATGCCAGGGACTAATGAAAGTATTTAGAAAACTGGGCAGACTAGATGGGCCGAATGGTTCTTATCTGCCGTCACATTCTATGTTTCTATGTTTCTATAAACTGGAGGACTATAGGTTCTCTAAACTGGTTCTAAATATTTACCCAGGTAAACCTCCAGTATAGAATGGAAAAAGGCTTTTGTCCAAACAGACTCTCCACTGATAAATATGAAGAGGTTTTGGCCCCCCTGGCTTAAATTTAATGGACCCTGTGATTATTAGATTTAAAGCTCGAGCCAACCCCCTGACGACTATTTGATAGGTATGCATGGAGTGTGAATGAAGGGGAAGTATAGGACTGAACACGCCTCTATTTGTGTAAGAGTTTTATATCTACTGTCCTCTAGTATGGAATAGCTCCATACTATTACTTCCAGTCTTCCAACTTTAAATATTATATCCATTATAGTCATATTATAATCATTAAAAAGAAAAACAAGCAAAAAAGGCGCTAAGAATGTAAAATAAGTGATACAGTAAATATAAACCAATATAAAAGGTAAAGCAGCACCTAAAAGTGCCTAAGCTCTAAAAAAACACCCTAAGTATACGAATAAAACAAAGGTGCGCTATACCATTAAATTACAAAGTGCAGGCAAGTGCATCAAAAGTGCAAAAAGTGCATACAATAAATAAACAAACTTAGTACAATGTACCATATGTGCACATTTATATGTGAGTATTTGTGGAAACCAGCTTAAAAAAATAAATAATAATAAACTTACAAGAGACAATATTCCTTAGTACTCCACATAGAATTAGGACTTGTGGTACATACAAAAAAAACAGAAGAAAGAACATAGTATAATACTGTATAATGAATAATATTAAGAAAAGAAATGGAATATGACTCACAAAGGGAGAGCAGTGAAAGTCTGCTCTAACTTATCCAGCTCGTAGTCCACAGACCAGGACCAGGTAAAAACAATCATCTCCGTCCACATAGAAGTTCAATAGCCCTATTGGTACTGTATAAGCAGTCTCTGTCACCAATCTCAACAGATTTTCGGCACTGTAGGCTGCAGGTGGTACATTGTACTAAGTTTGTTTATTTATCGTATGCACTTTTTGCACTTCTGATGCACTTGCCTGCACTTTGAAATCTAAAGGTATTACTATTATAATCATTATTAGTACTGTTTAATTCACACTTATTTAATTTGAACATTTGTGTGAAGATTGCTGTGTAAATCTGTATTGTAACATCAAAAAATTTGCAAAATAAAGAAATATTAGAAAAACAAAAA
This sequence comes from Pelobates fuscus, assembly GCF_036172605.1. Lineage (NCBI taxonomy): Eukaryota > Metazoa > Chordata > Amphibia > Anura > Pelobatidae > Pelobates > Pelobates fuscus. The sequence continues at coordinate 43,572,588 of NC_086322.1, read as the reverse complement.
TACACCTTTGACAGTAGGCTTTCTTCAGCATAGCTCTAACATAGCTCTATGCCAGCATGGAGGCTGGCAAACTCAATGTTGATAAGTATACACGCTAGTAAACACGTTCCTGGAGTATTCTAGACCATGCAGAAATCAGGAATTATGTCATGCTATAAAATTACTTAAAATAATTGAATGATATAACATTTTAGAATGATGGGATCTGATGGCATCTGTCTATGAAAAAATCATAGTCATCTCGTATAATGTACAGGTGTTTGCGTGTGCGTGTGCATTTATTTTTGGTTACATTAAATCTTTCGTGACCAGTAATTTACCCGGACTCATGTGATAATGTGGAATTGCTTCACCCCATTTCATTTTTAGATTACTATAGAAACACAATAGAAGAGGCAAAAAACTACTTTGTACAGAGCTGTAGAATGTGGTTGAAAGTTAGAAATAAAAATGATAAATTAGCATAGACAGCCCTTAAATAACAAAATTATAAAGAGCACTTGATGCACATGTAAAAATATTTTAATGGCGAAAGCAAAAAAAATAAAAAAAATGTGTTTAGCCACTCAAGATGTGAAGCCACTCTTCAGGAGCTTGATGTTGCCATCTACGTGTGTGTGTATATGATATATGTGACTGATATTGAAAGTAATCTCCTACATCTTGTCTACAATGTCCATTCAAAAGGCTTACATTTAATTGCTGGGAACATGAGTGGAACTGATGGGTGTTGTCTCACCTTTGTAGTTTATACTCAAAATTTACTTTGCTTTAGTTGTAGCATATTTAGATCTGATATTAGTCTTGTCCACACTGTTTATACACAATATTTACATTCATTTCAGTGGGAGCATTCATTGATCTCATAGTATTGCCTAGATTGTTCATACGCCGTTTTTATCTTTATCTGGCCGCTGGCAAGGAGTGTTACTCAAACTGTTTATGCACAATATTTACATTATTTTACTGTGAGCAGTCCTCGATCTGATAGGAGTGTTGTCTATACAGTTTGTACACCATATTTACATTATTTTACTGGGAGCAGGCTTTGATCTCATAGGCGCATGCTCTTTGCAGTTAGTGCCCAATATTTACATTATTTTACTGGGAGCAGGCCTCAATCTGATAGGAGTATTGTCTATACAGTTAGTGCACAATATTTACATTATTTTACTGGGAGCAGGCCTCAGTTTGATACATTAAAGGCACAATGAGTTTGAGGAATGGAGCCTATTAAGTCTGTATCTGATAGTCTTTTCTACTTGAATGTGACTGTCTACCTCTTTTTTCTCTTTAGTTAATGCTCATTAAGAGTCCTGGAGGAATGTGTCTGGGTCACTAATTAGAGGTCACAAAATCATCAATGCAATTGGGGAAAGATTACCCAGAGGTAGAAGAAATCAAAAAAGGATCAGACATCAGATAATTTGAAATGACGGCCACACCTTTCTACTCATGGCTTGCAAATACTTCAAGTTGGAGATTTTCTTTTGTTTGCTAAGTAGATGGGTTCACTGGACAACCAAACTGAAAATTGTAAGTCAAAATGGTCAAAGTGGATACATTTCAAACCCAAGTCAATCATTTTGTTCTAAATTGTGCAAGCTGGTTAACAGAACAAAACTCATGGGGGAATTGACAGATTCATTTTATTAAGACCAGACAGTTAACACAGTCCATTCATCCCACTCCATAAGTGTCCACACAGAGAACTTCAAATGCTGAATGGCAGGGCTTTGTTTATGCAATACAAAGTTCAGCTTATGGAAATTTGACACATTATGGGTAGCACTTTCTCTCTGGCTGATGTTGTTACTGCATGATGATCTTGTGAAACCATTAAGATTTTTAGCAGATCTAGTGTCACAACTGGAAATATATCTATATACATATACATATATTCGGTTCGGCACTTTCAAAATTCAGCACTTCCAAAATTCGGCACTTCGGTTCGGTTTGGCACTTCTGAAATTCACCACTTTGGCACTTCGAAAATTCGGCAATTTGGACATTCGAAAGCATCTGACTGTCCGAATTGCTGAAATGGACCGAATCGAATTGCACATGTCTACTTGAATATCATGTGTTGGAGGCAGGAAAAATGGGCAAGTGACTTTGACAAGTTTCAAATAGAAATGGCCAGAAGATTGGTTCAGAGTATCTTTAAAATGACTAGTTTTGTGTTGTGTTCCCCGTATGCAGTGGTTAGTAAAAAGGGAGGACAATCAGTGAACCGGCAATAGGGTCATGGGTACCCAAAGCTCATTGATGCACTTGAGGAGCAAAGGCTAGCTGTCTGGTCCGATCATACAGAAGAGCTACTTTAACTCAAATTGCTGAAAACCATAATTTTGGTCATTATAGAAAGGCCAACAGAGGCAGTGTTAGTAACATCTCCTGGCATGGAAGCACACGTGATTGTACCCCTGACAAGTGCAGCGTTCTACTGGATGCTGGATGCTTTCCATGGGGCTAAGTAACCCCGCCTCCTGTCAGGTTAAAGGTCACTCAAATGTGCGTTTTGGAATCATATGATCCATATTACCCAACTGAAAGCTATTTCAACCCCATGTTAATATTTTTCATTGCCCTGTCGTGGTTTGAATTTGCCTTCTGGTTTTTAATCTTAGCTGGTTCATGACTACCCGTATTTCTGGTATTCTTGACCATTTGGCTATGTCTATTAATTTATGCTTTTTATGCTTCTGTCTGTGTTCATGACCTCTGCTAAGGCCTGGTATTATATTTATTTATAGTTTTTGTATTGTTTCTGTGTTTTACTTAGTTCTGCATGTTGGGCCACTGTGTAATCCTGACAATTACACTATTTTTACTGCTCCTCGTCTTTTTTGCGCTATTAGTTACTTTTTCTCACTTGATCAGTGTACTGCAAAATATATACATAATCATTTCCATTCCTTTTTGGTTCATCTGGATCATTTTTCCTAATATTTTGCATGGGTGATATTCGAAGAAGCCAAACCACCACATGGACGAACATCGGACTAACCAAACTAAATTGTTATTTTGGATGAAGTGATTCAAATAATTTTTTTCTAATAACTTCTACCTCACTACTTGTAGACTTATAAATAACTTCTATTTCAAATGTATTATAGTTCATCTATATTGGCTTAAAGGAACACTATAGTCACCTAAATGACTTTAGCTAAATAAAGCAGTTTTAGTGTATAGATCATTCCCCTGCAATTTCACTGCTCAATTCACTGTCATTTAGGAGTTAAATCACTTTGTTTCTGTTTATGCAGCCCTAGCCACACCTCCCCTGGCTATGATTGACAGAGCCTGCATGGAAAAAAAACTGGTTTCACTTTCAAACAGATGTAATTTACCTTACATAATTGTATCTCAATCTCTCAATTGAACTTTAATCACATACAGGAGGCTCTTGCAGGGTGTAGCAAGCTATTAACATAGCAGGAGATATGAAAATCTTAATTAAACAGAACTCGCAATAGAGAAAGCCTAAATAGGGCTCTCTTTACAGGAAGCGTTTATGGAAGGCTGTGCAAGTCACATGCAGGGAGGTGTGACTAGGGTTCATAAACAAAGGGATTTAACTCCTAAATGGCAGAGGATTGAGCAGTGAGGCTGCAGGGGCATGTTCTATACACCAAAACTGCTTCATTAAGCTAAAGTTGTTCAGGTGACTATAGTGTCCCTTTAAGACTCCATTTACTCCCACATGATAAGCACTAGGCTAAGAACTAGACACCATAGTAACTATAGATAGCCTGGGCAGTTGACTTTCCTGTGATCGAATACGAACCACAGAGCACTTAGTGAATTGCAACTATGACTCGCAGGAGTTGAAGGGTTCACATAACTAGTAGGTGATGCACAATTGCTGGCCTTTTCTATTATCCACTTGTGCAGTGAAATGGAAGGGTAGTAACCATAATGTGAGTCAAGGTTCCCCTATTCAAGTTCCCCTATTAGTCTATTGAAATGTCATCTAACCAAGACTACCAGCAGAGTCTTTTTCTTCTTCAAATTGACTCCTAGTTGTAGCACAATTGCTAAAGCTTACTAAACATCTGTCTCTGTACTTCGTACAGCAAAACAAACCACCGGCTCCTCTGGCATTATTTCCACATCGTTCTAAGGAGTACAGCAGCCTTTGGATGAATGTTACTGTTTAGTGTCTAAGAATACAGAGTCAGCATTATCAGATGTTTTTTTTTTTTAATTTATTTTTTATTGAAGGTTTTTCAAAAGTATAAATCCAGTACATAGTTGCTTCATAGAATATACAAACAAGAGGTCAGTCAGTGGGTTACAAGATAAACAATCGTACTCTAATGGTGCACTGTAATAGCAGCTGTTTCCATGTACTAGACAACATTTTGACGTAGCAGGTTTACAGTATTTCCCTCAGGTAAGTTTATGGTAACAACTTAAATTAACTCAACAAAGGTATATACACAAACGAATATACAGGCAAACCACGGTAGTTCGGATTTATTATCATCCGTGTATTCCGTTCCTGTCGTGTCCATATAGATCACTGTTCATGTGCCCACGGGCTCTCATGTCCTCCCAGTTCTCCCTGGTCCCTCTCCTCCTCCCCTGTGTATCTGTCTCTCATACCATGTCTCCCAGACCTTCCAGACGTCTCTAAACCTTTCGGAGGCTTTAGCGGTGTCTGTGGACATTCTCTCATATACATAAAATTGTTGTACTTTGTCTGTCAGTTGTTGAGTGGCTGGGCAGCTAGTTGTTTTCCAATTTAATGCTATTAGATTTCTAGCAGCCATTAGAACTATTGTTATCAGTTGTATGTGGTTTTGTTGTGTTGTTTTGGGGAACAGCAGGAGTAAGCAAGTCGCTACATTCATGGGGAAATCTCTAATCCCGAGATCAGTCAGTAGGTTCTGAACATCTCCCCAGAGAGGTTGTATCCCCTTACATTGCCACCAGATATGTGGCAGGGTTCCGTCTTCCACTCCACATCTCCAAAACTTGGGTGAGACGTCTGGGTAAATTCTGTGTAATCTAACGGGAGTCATATACCACCTATAAAGTAGTTTGCGATGTGCTTCAATATGTGAGTAACACTTGGTCCATTTATTGATCCCATTTAGGGCCAGTATCCACCCTTCATCTGTTATGGTTGTCCCTCCCTCCGATTGCCAGTGTTGTTTGCACGTCAGCGGTTTTTGTGGTGCTAATTCAAGCCATGCCTTATAGCAAAGTGAGAGAGCCTTAGGTTTCATCGGGGCTGTCCAGCACCTGTGGTGTATAAGTCATGCTGTGACTGCGTTTATAGGCATGGTGGGTGGCGTGGCCTTGACGTGTGTGTTTATTGTGTTTTTTAGTTGTAGGTAGGGGAAGATATCTCGCTCCGTCCAGCGCCAGAAAAAGACCTCCGAGTCGTTCTCTCTCCATCCCCGCCACTATGTTTAACACCTTCCTCGAATTATCAGAGCCTTGTCGGCCTCTCACAAATCCCGACTGGTCATTGTGCACTAGTTTATGCAGCAGTGGCGCCAATCTTTCACTGAACAGTTTTGCATAAATTTTGGCATCACTGTTGAGTAGTGAAATGGGCCTGAAGTTTTTACAGTGATCTTTAGTTTTGCCCGGTTTGGGGAGTGTGGAGACATGTGCTAATGTAACTTCTTCTGGCATTGCTCCTTCTTTCATGCAGTGGTTGAACAGTGCATGGAGAGGTTGGGTTAGGGTGGTGAGGAAGGTACGGTAGTATTTATTAGGGAGGCCATCAGGTCCCGGTGACTTGTGTAGTGGGAGTGTGGAGATCGCCAAGGTGATCTCCTCTATTGTAAAGGGTTTGTTAAGCTGGTCTGCATCTGTATCAGACAAAGTAGGGAGGTCGACTCCTGATAGGAAGGTGTCGATCTATGCTTTAGAGGGGCAGGACGTCTGTGGGTCATCTTTTAAATTATATAGTTTTTCATAATAATGGGCAAATTCATCTACTATCCCTTGTGGGTCTAAAATAGTGGTACCCTTCGAACTTTTGATGGAGGCAATCTTAGAGTTAGTAGTTCTCTGTTTCAATTGAGCGGCCAGTCGTGCTCCCGCTTTGTTGCCTGCAGCAAAAAAAACGTGTTTAAACCTGCGTGTGAGGAATGTCGTTTTGGCTAGTTCCAGATCTCGCAGCTGCATTTGTAAGAGCAGTAATTTAGTATGGGTGGCCGCTGTGGGAGAGTGTTTGTTAGCATGGGTTATAGAGGCTAATTCGGACAGTATGGGCGTGTATGTCTCTAATCACTTCTTCTTGGCGTAGCTGGCATGCTTAATGAAGCACCCCCTTATGAAGGCTTTGTGTGCCAAACAAATTTGGGGTAGAGGGGAGTCCGGAGTTTTGTTCTCCTTAAAGTAAAACTGCAGGTCCTGTGTTATTTGGTTAACAAGCAGTTGTCATTGAGTCTCCAACTGCCCTTTCCTGCGTTGGGGAATTGTTCTCTGAGTTGTAACGTGATAGGGGCATGGTCCGACCATGTGATTAGACCTACGTCTGTGTGTTCAACTTTCGTGAGGGAGGAAGTGCAGATTAAAAATCTATCAATTCTCGAGTAGCTGTGATGTGCTGCTGTGTGGCATGTATAGTCCCTCTCTGTGGGATGGGTAACTCGCCATGGGTCTACGAGATTGTGTGATGTTAGTTTATTGCATATTAGTGTGGTTAGTTTGGACCTGCTCTTTCGTGTTTGCGCGGTCAGGTTTAGACATCCTGAGGAGTCTAGGTCGCTGTCTAATAGAAAGTTTGTGTCACCCCCAATGATCACCTCCCCCAGTGTATGTGCAGACATCAATCCTAGCAGTACATCGGCAAAGTCGCATTGGTTAACATTAGGCCCATATACATTAATCAAGGTATAGACATTGTTATTCAGGGAACATTGCAATATGAGGTACCTGCCCTTTTTATCCCCTATTTTGCGTATTAAGGAGAAGGCTACTTCCCTGCTAATAAGGATGGATACTCTTTTTTTAGCGGAATAGCATGAATGGTAATCTATGGGGTACAGTGGGGAATTAAATTTCGGCCTGTTGCCCCACTTGAAGTGCGTTTCTTGGAAGAACATTACGTGGGCACCTAACGATTTTGCCTCGCGTAAGGCTAGGCGGCGTTTGTGGGGGGAATTTAACCCTTTAGCATTTAGGGAGCATATTTTAAGTACCATCTTGTAAGTGGTCTAATTTGTGGTCTCTCGGAGGCGGGTGGGGCGCCCCCCCTACATTAGTTTCCATGTTGGTAGGTATTGTAGAACTAACATGATGGTGCCAGGAGGTGATAAGGACATGGGACATACTGTCCGTGGGGCCTGTCATATAAAGAAAAAAAAAGGATAAAATAATATAATAACTGAACCAATATTCAACTATGTACAATATCCCGTTCACTGCTCCCCTGTGGTGCAGTGTCAAACATAACGGTTCCTTTTGTGGCTCCGACTCGATAGCCACTTTGGGGGTGGGTATTGGAATCGGCAGCAAGGTTTTAACAGTAACAATTATTAAAGTAATTCTTAAGGGTCTTAGTATCACCCTCAACGGGTGCAAATAGGCTTGTCGCCCGGCAAGATACATCAAAAGAAGGGAATTTGTGTGAGTATAGTCTATGCATACGACCTGTCCCTCATGAGCACTGTGTAGTCAGCGCTCGCGTAGGAGTTCTGGTCTCATTAAGTTTGTCCTTGTGTGTTCGCGGAACGATGTTGTTTCTTCCAGTCGTTGTGGAGTTTGATTGCAGATCTGCCCTCTGTAGTTGGTAAGGGGACATCTGGTATAGGGATGTTCCACTCCAACAGTTGTCGCTTGCCAGATTCAGGGTCGAGAAACGGGTTATCTACACCATTGCGCTTTACCAGCAATTTGGTCGGGAAGCCCCACTTGTACTGTACATCCGCTGCTCTCAGTGCCGCTGTGATGTGAGTAAACGAGCGCCTTTTTATCATGGTCGCGGTGGAAAGGTCGATGAATAGCTTGACTTGGGAAAATTGGCCTGGGAGCTGACCTTGGCATCTAGACGCTTGCATTATGCGATCTTTCACCGTGAAATAGTGTACACGTGTTATAACGTCTCTTGGCACCGTGGTTGGTAGGTGTTTAGGTTTTGGGAGACGATGAGTTCGGTCTAGCAGCATCTCAGTTTCCGCCAATGCTGGGATGTAAGCTTTAACCCCTTAAGGACCAAACTTCTGGAATAAAAGGGAATCATGACATGTCACACACGTCATGTGTCCTTAAGGGGTTAAATATTTCTCGTACATATTGGGTCAGATCTTGGGAGCCGATTGACTCCGGTATTCCCCGGATTCTAATATTGTTGCGGCGGTCCCTGTCTTCGTGGTCTGCCACCTTTGCTTCCAGGCTTTGCACTCTCTCAAATAGGGCTGTGTGTGCGTCTGTTAGGCCATTATGAGCATCTATGATTTCATCTGCCCTCTCTTCCAGACGTGCTGTTCTTTCACCTAAAGCTTGGATGTCAGCCCTGATATCTGTAGCAATTTGCATCAAGTCTGATTTGAAGGAATTTTTTAAATCTAAGAGCATGTTATGCAATGAGGTGTTTGTGACAGGGGCTTGCATGCTGTCTATAGTGTGTGTAGACTCACCCACTTCCGTGCATGAGGCTGGGGACCGAGGCCGTCCGGCGCCATTTTGTTCGTCCGTCCCACTCTTCGGCGATGATGCCACGTGCATTTGAAGGGTCTTCTGTTTGAATTTCTTGGCGACTTTGGTGGACATTGTGTTGGGGAGGTATGTCTCCGTTTTAATCACCCTTGCCGGTACTTGAATGCTGTTTATTCACGCTGGATGCACCCGGTCACGCCCCTATCAGATGTTTTTTGACAGTGCTTCTTACTAAATAAATATAATTGGGAAGATGTTCGGTCAAATTCATCTGATACTTTTACAATTAGATGTACTTTGTAAAAATAGAATTTAGGGCTGTAGCTGTAATAAAAATGTGTAAATACTTGGTAATACAAGGAGTTGCATTTAGATGTGCACAGGGATATTTTAGCCCTTTCAGAGACAGCCTTGTAAATGTATCTAGTGAAGGTTTTTTTTTTCTTTATTTTAAATAAAAATAAAAAGGATTTTAAATAAAAATAAAAAGGATGACAATTACTGTGTTAACACATGCTCACCGCACGTGTTTTTAGTACATAACATCTAAAGCTTTACTCTACTATGACATATTCTACTTTCTCTCCGATCTCTTTACTTGACCCCCATGTAGTCTGTCTTCCCTCACAATTACTCATCATGAAAAGTATTGCTCAGGGTAGTAAATGTCGCCCAACTAAAATAAAAGCCAACTTGTCTTCCAGCTTGACAAGCTCTGACATCATTTACACACTTTGTTCGTCTCTCTTCTGTGACACAGTTGGATATCGGTCAAATCATATACCTTTTATCTGCAATGCTATCCTCTTGTTCTCCAGTACTTGATCCTATTCCCTCATACTCTGTTTTGACTCAATACTCACTTACTACACGACCTATCTACACGCCAACCCACTATGAATACCTAATGTATTAAATCCACCAGCTGTCTAAAGCCGTTCTGCTCTTTCATTTCCTCCACTGACTCCCCATCACCTCCATACTAAAATGTAAAAAACATACAAAGTATCTGTCTGCTGTTTCCCTGAAACACTCTCCCAACCACCGTATGTTATCTGCCCAGGGCTTATACCTCCCTTCTATCACTTCCTTTCATTCCCTTGTACAAGATGTGTACAGTACAGCAGTTATCCTCTGACATTCCTCTTTCAGATCCTCCCTCACATTCTATAAATGTAAACATTCTAAAAATATCAGATCGTTTTACCATTCTCCCTTAACCCCTTAAGGACACATGACATGTCTGACACGTCATGATTCCCTTTTATTCCAGAAGTTTGGTCCTTAAGGGGTTAATCTGCTCTATAGATTCATGGAGTCAACTACTTCCTCCACCGTTACCCATCTGAGGCATCATTTCAACTTAAAATCGGACCTTCTTCCAA
>NC_086322.1:43400078-43557578 GCF_036172605.1 Pelobates fuscus | reverse complement strand
TTACTACATCATAGTCAGGGGTCCGGTGAGCAGAATGTATCATAGGTCTTCTACTCAACATTCCATTCCTTTTCCATTCCAGTATTTCCGATAATGGTCTGTAGCATCTACACATTCATTTTAACTCTCTGGAGCAACTTTTTTACCTGCTCCGCTCATCCTTTGAAGGACCCATGGTTCATTACTTCATACCCCCACCCTCTAGCAGGTAGTTCGCTCAAAAGTGAATCACGGAGAGCTGACAATGAAAATGCAAATGTCAGCCAACAGTGTCAAAATGTAAAAAACAACTGTACGATTCTTCGAGCTGCCTTGACATGGCACAGAAATCTGCACACGACCAATGCCATAACTTTTGTTTAAACAAACACTGACAGGATGCTCAATGAATGAAGGAGTAAATTCATACTTGCATTCCCTGTGCCCAAATGTCGTTGTGTTTTTCATACAACAGTACAATGGAATAGATCAGAAACCACCTAGCTCTACTTTTAATTAATTGCAAAGACTTGCCAAAGGCTCCAAGCAGTGTTAATTTTGGCAACAAAGTTAAATTTAGTTTTAGTCTTTTTACTAAAAAGTAATTTTAGTATTAGTAGTATTTAGTCATCTGAATTTTTAGTTTAGTTTTAGTCTAATTTTAGTTGACTAACTCTCCAGTAGATTTTAGTTGACACAACTAAAATCTGATGGGTTTAATAGAAGCCCCTATCTTTCTATTTTGTCCCTTCCCAAACCTGTCTGGGTGTCTCTCTCCCAAGCCCTGGTCTGACTCTTTTGCCCCCTCCCCAGCCCCTCTGTGCGGTGTTAATTTTGGCGGCAAATTTCAATTTAGTTTTAGTCATAGCCTTTTGACTAAAATGCCACTTTAGTTTCAGTCATATTTTAGTCATCTGAATTGTTTTAGTTTTAGTCTAGTTTTAGTTGGCTAAATCTAAAAAATCTAAACTAAAAAAAATCGACTAAAATTCGAGCCAAAATGTTTTTGTTCTGCACTTTATAATAGAGCTGCCTACTGAAGAACCCACCAGATGTGTCCTGATCTACATTGTTCTATGTTTAATTAATGTCAGTCCTGTATGATTGCCCACACTCCCTGGAAGTACCGATCTTACAATCGAGTCTCCCTGAGCTGGATATCTTAGCTAATCATTTAATAAAGTTTGCATTTAAATCAACGGGATCAAAACATTAAAACGAACCCTAGAGACTGTAGAGTGCACTTCTCCAGTTGGGTATGGTTGGTTTTGAAATAAAAAGTATGCTATTCTGAGATTGGCAACATACAAATATCCTAGAAGAATGATAACACCCAGAAACATTTCTTGAAAAAAATCAAACAATGCTTTACCAGGCAAATAATTCTATGTTTTAAGTCTGACTTTATTGCTTAGTTAATCGATTTCTAGACGTCCAATTTATTGAATTTTATGTAACATGTTGAGTCTTATGCCACTGAATTATATTTACAATGACAAAATATTTTTTTTTAAATTAATTTAGAAAAATCAATTGAGGAGTGCATTTTCCCCAATGAGTACATGTTTTAATCTTCTTTCTTGAAGAATGTTTAAAGACAGGTGCTTGATCAGAATGTAAGACGGTAACCAGTCTCCCAAGCTGTTCACTATGCTCTTGTAAACATAATTTTACATTCGTAAATCAAACAGGAAGAGCTGGTGTCTTCGTCTGTAGTTGCTTGAAATCGTCTTTAAAGCCCCAATCTGTCACCAAGGTAATACTGGAACTGCACGGCTCATCCTTCTTCCTCTAAACATACAATCAAGTGTTCTATTGATATTTGTAAATAAAGTCCACTAGGATAGCTTTTCTGCCTGACCCCTTAACCTAAAATAAAAATAAATCCACAAGAATCTAATCCTGATACAAAGATCTTCACGGATCTTCTCCTTCCCTTAGCTGTTGACAGTTGGATGGCATAGCAAAGAGTTTTCTTTGATTTGGATGTAATACCATCTGCATTTTAAAAGGATCAGGCCTGTTATCTATGTGAATCCTTTTCAGGATAAACTAAAAAAATGGTTCACACTTTCAAATAATATAACGTTTGAATTTTAACATGTTCTGGAGCAATAAGCAAGAATAATGCAAATAAAGTTACCTTCAAGGAGAAAATAAGAGATTATGGTGATACGAACGTAATAAAAATTTGCAGTTGTTTTTAAAATTATTTGTTTATTCATCAGAACAGTGAATCTTTTTTTTTTTATTGTACATATGTGCATAAAATGCTAATTGAAAAGTTAAAGTTAAAGATGTAAATAAAATAATTTGTCATTTTTTTAAATCATTTTTTTAAAAGATATATATAAACTTATAAATATGTTTTAATATTTTCATGAACACAAGTTTGCATTTGAAGAACCAGCTTGTTAGTTTATTTATCTATTGTATAATTACACAAATAATTACACAATGTGTCAGGGACTTACCGAGACACTCAATTAAATTATTTGGAAGAAGTCATTCTTGGGCAATCACCATAGATATAGATTAGAATGTTCTTGCCCATGTCAACACTTTAAGAATTAAACGTCCTTCCCCCTACACACGTACTCTGAGAGGTTCCACAATTCTACTGTTTGCATAATCCCTTCTACGCACATAATATATTTTGTCCATTGAAGGTTGACATTTTAATGCAATAGAATAATATGCAACTTTTCAAACCCCGCTGGGTATTTATCAAGTATGGATACACAGGGAAAAGTCAATTTAAATGGCACGGATTACAAATCATGAAATATTTTCTGTCTTAGTGGTGCATTAAAACCTCTGTCTTCATTCTAACAATGTTGCTTGCACATTTTTATTCCTCCCATACACATACCTATATGTCTTGATTTCTGACATACTACTTGTGTGGCTACACTGATTAATGCATCTCTTAAGAGGCCATTGCAGGAAAACACTCTCTTTAAATCTCTTTACATCCTTCTGCAGATATGCCAATAATTTTTTGTGCATTTCTTGTGCTTTTTTTGTGCAATTATTGGATCCAGACAAACATTGTTTCCTGTATATTATTATTATTATTTTATTTTATTATTTATATAGCGCCATCAGATTCCGTCGCGCTGTACAATGGGATAAGTTTGTAACAACTGAGGTGTCCTAGATTACCTTTGTTATATCTTAACGGACACCTATCAGCCCAAACTTGTTTTTTAATATAATAATATTTTTATCATTTTTTGAAAGGAAGGATTTAAAAAAAAAATGAAATATAAGGAAAAAAGGTGTATGACAGGATCCTTGAAAAAACGACAGTTAGTCTCTATGACCATAGAGACTAACTGACATTTTTCAAAAACTGCCCAACCCTAAAATATTTTCAAAAAATATTATTTTTATAATTACAGTTTTTCATAACATATTTTAACAAAAAATGTAAACAAAAACATAACAATTTTAAAAAAATATATATTTGTATATAGATGCATGTATATGGTTTAAAGATCCAATCATATATTGAAGGGGGGATGGGTTTCTTATTTCTAAAAAATACTTCATTTAAAAAAAAAAACATTATCCAATTCAAAACTTAATGAAAGGATTATTAGATTCAAAAATAGTTTTGAGGTAACAGGTGTCCTTTAATGGGCCAAGCCCATGAGGCCGGCAAAAGAATCCAAGGTGAGGATTGTTCCACCCACGCCTGGCACCTAGAGTGGTTGGTTTTCTGGGGAGTTTTATACCACTGCATGCTGTTTTACCTAGAGCTGGTCATAGCTCTGTGATATGTGAGTTGGCATTTCTATCCTTCAGTGTTGTCTGTAGCTCACTTGACCTGCCATATTGTACCATTGGTTCCTTCTGTCTTTTGCTTTCTTTCATATGCTATTGCTGATTTGAGCTGTACCAAAGACATCGCATGAACATTTGAAGACATATTGTGTCTTTAAGACTTCTTTTACCTTATATATTTATTGGAATTTTTATTGTACTTTTTCACTGTTTAGTTAGCTTTTTGTGGTCTATTATGTCTTTCTAGCATACCCTGTATATTTTTTCTGTTTCTTTGGTGTCCGGGGATGTCACTCTCAAGGGGGTTCCATGTATTTTGGTGGTACTTTTGGGGTGTTTAATTTTTTTTATATTTTTCTGTATCTGGGAGATAATTACAATGTACGTTTTCTGACTCAATTATCTCTCAGGTACAGAGGAGGAGTTTCCTGTATGTATAAATTGTGAGTGCTTGCCTGCTCTAAACAGACCTACCCCCAGCATCCAGTATCAACTAATGTGTGGGGGGGGAAAGGCGATAACAGCGGTATTTACTTTGATGAGTGTTGGAACTATGTTATTTGGGGGAAAGGGAATCCATGGCAGCGATATATTGGCAGTCCGCAACAATGTACCCATGAGATATGGAGAAAGTAACAAACATAATGCGTTATACATGTAGAAATATCTGAACAATTTTAAAACATATAATACATTAGAGAAGTAGAATCACTTGCTTAAGTGAGTAGCACACAACATTAAACATGTTATATAAGAGGAAGGGTACACCATAACTAACTAGATGAGATAAGTATCCTGCTTGATGAGCCATAGACAAAACTAAACATTTTAAATGCCAAGAACTGGGCTACTCTGACATTAAAATAAAAGTAGTCGCTTGAATACTGCTCTAATGGCTGATATCGATATTCTACTGTGCTTTTCTAATGAGAAACAAATTAAGCTAAACAAGTATTTTCAAATACCGTATATACTTGAATATAAGTCGAGTTTTTCAGCACTTTTTTTGTGCTGAAAAACCCCCACTCGACTTATACTCAAGTCAATGTCTGTATTATGGCAACTTACATTAGACTAGTGACAGTTGCAGAAGAGGAATCAGTCAAGAGCTATTAACAGTTTAATTGATACACTTTTATGAAGAAGTGGGTTTAAAAGAGTGGAGACTGGGTGAGCATCTAACGGAGGAGGGAAGCGAGTTCCACAGGAACGGTGCAGCCTCGAGAAATCTTGAAGGTGAGCATCAGAGGTTGGAGTACGGACAGAAGATAGACGTAAGTCTTCAGCAGATCGTAAGGGCCTAGATGGGACATACTTGTGTATAAGGAAAGATAGATAGGTGGGAGCAGCATTATGTAGAGATTTGAAAGCAAGAGCCAGAATTTTAAATTGAGCTCTATATTTTATAGGAAGCCAATGTCGGGACTGACAGAAGGGTGAGGCATGGGAGGTGCGGGCGGACAGGAAGATGAGCCTCACTGCCGCATTGATTATGGACTGTAACGGGGCAAGTTGGGAGCACGTAAGACCACTGAGAAGCGGATTACAGTAGTCATGGCGAGAAAGGACAGTGGAATGGACCAACACCTTAGTCGCATCTAACGTTAAGTAGGGGCGGATGCGCGCAATGTTTTTGAGATGGAAATGACAGGATTTGGCTATAGATTGAACATGAGGCTTGAAGGAGAGGTCGGAGTCAAAGAGAACACCTAGGCAGCGAGCCTGCGTGGTGGAGCTGATGGTAGCACCGTTGACTTGGAGGGAGACAGACAGTGGCGTCTCTAGGATTCATTTTTAGGGGGAGCACATGGTGGGCCAGGGACAAAAGTAGGGGGGCACATTTAACCCTGCCCTCACCGCAGTTTGACCCCGCCCCTGAATTAATTATTTTTATACACATAGAATGCTGAGTCCATACACACACACACACAAACACAGACTGCTGAGTCCATACACACATACAGACTGCTGAATTCATACACACACACTGCTGAGTTCATACACACATACAGACTGCTGAGTCCATACACACACGCTGCTAAGTCCATACACACATACAGACTGCAGAGTCCATACATACATACAGACTGCAGAGTCCATACATACACATACACACACACAGACTGCTGAGTCCATACACACACACAGACTGCTGAGTCCATACACACATACAGACTGCTGAGTCCATACACACTGCTGAGTCCATACACACTGCTCAGTTCATACACACATACAAACTGCTGAGTCCATACACACATACAAACTGCCGAGTCCGAGTCCATACACACATAGACTGCTGAATCCATACACACACACTGCTGAGTCCATACACACACACTGCTGAGTTCATACACACACACTACTGTTTTCATACACACATACAGAGTGCTGAGTCCATACACACACACTGCTGAATCCATACACACATACAGGCTGCTGAATCCATACATACACACTGCTGAGTCCACACACATACACACTGCTGAGTCCATGCACACATACACACTGCTGAATCCATACACACATACAGACTGCTGAATCCATACCTACACACTGCTGAGTCCATACACACATACACACTGCTGAGTCCATACACACATACACACTGCTAAGTCCATACACACACACTGCTGAGTCCATACACACACACACACAGACTGCTGAGTCCATACACACATACAGACTGCTGAGTCCATACACACACACACACAGACTGCTGAGTTCATACACAGACACAGACTGCTGAGTCCATACACACACATACAGACTGCTGAGTTCATACACACACACTGCTGAGTCCATACACACACACACACAGACTTCTGAGTCCATACACACACACAGACTGCTGAGTCCATACATACACACACACACACATACAGACTGCTGAGTTCATACACACACACTGCTGAGTCCATGCACACACACACACACACACACACACACACACACACAGAGACTGCTGAGTCCATACACACACACACACAGACTGCTGAGTCCACACACACACACACACACACACACACACACAGACTGCTGAGTCCATACACGCACACACATACAGAGCAGGTGGTGGGGCGGGAGGACTGGAGCAGAGCAGAAACCTCTTCCAATGTAGCGAGTGCGAATGAACATAGAATAGCAGAGGGAGTGAAGTTAAGGGAAGTATTGTAAGGAGAAGAAGAAAGATGAGAGAGACAAAGCAAAAAAAAAAAAAGAAAATGGAATAATGTACAGACTGAAATTATATGCATTGAATTAAAAGGGTATTAAAAATAACATAAAGCTTATGTAAGGACCAGCCAGAAATGGTGACTCATCAACCCACCCCAACCTCAGGTATATCGGGAACCATAAACATAGTCCATTCGAAAAATGCGCTCCCTCAGCCCCAAATCTTTATGTAAGCCAAAATATGTTGCCCACAGATCTGACGGTCTGTGGTCAATGATAATTCCTCCAAACACATATCAGTAAGTGGATTTTTCTTAAGTATCTCATGTCTCTAGGTGAAATTATTTTATTCTCTGTTTCAGATTAAACATTTTTTTAAAAAAATATATCCAAGCACTTGGCAATACTCATTTATTTTATGTGTATAATTGTAAAATTTACAGTTTGAAAGGGCCGCGCTGGAGACATTTTCCATTTAATCTATTTTAGTCAAAATTAAGCATTTTGTAATTTCATTATTTAGCAAATGAATTGTAGGCTATTGTTTAAACCATGTTTGTGATAAATTGGCAAAGGAATTGTAAATTCTATGCCAAAATAGCTACTTGGGAAAAATAGCCAAATTTGATAATAATGGGCCATTTTGTCCTAAAGTTTACAATTCCTTTGATATTTCTTTACAAATCCTGGTTTAGTAAATACATCGCTTGGTTTCAAAAACAGTGAATTTGTTGAAAAGTGATTTTAAAGTCATTGAGAATCTTTGAAGACAACACTCGGAGATCTGTCTTGTGTCGCACACTCTTGTCCCATAAGCTCTATGATATATGGAAAACCACCTAAGATGCACAGATCAAAGTGGTTGCAACCGCTTCTGAAATTTCTTCAATTGAACACTTAACCTGTTCGAATATCCATCTCACACTCTCTTATGATCTCACTTTACTCGTCCTGTCACCAAAAGACGTTTAATGTTCAAAATGTTACCTTTATTCTTTGTAATGGGGTTAAGTTACTAGAGATCTTAATGGGCTAAGTGAGAATAGAAACTCTTAAAATGGCCAAATGTAGCATCTAAAGACTTAAAAGATGAAAATATTGTCCTGTGTATTTCTTTAATATCCATGCTTAAAGGGAAATATCATAAGTATTTTTATAGACAATGTTGTATACAATAGTTTTAAAAATAACTATTTTGGTGCATTATACTATACAGCTTTATTTATGTTTACATCTAATTTTTAATTCAGATAATTACATTTTTATATAAACACGTAGATTCAGTAAAGTGTGAAGTTGATTAAACTATTGTAGCAGTAAAGTTATACCATAAATGTTACTAACCGGAGTAACTCTGCTACACACATTTGTTGAGGGTTCTAAAAAATAATGGGAAACTATTCACTAACTTGCATTGTGGAAGAAAAAAAAACTTTTACTAATGGAAATGCTACACCTAGTTAAACCTAAATAAGGCATTACAAAATAAACCACACCAGGCAAGTTGCAGCACAGAGCTGTCCCCTAGGGAAGCTAAAAGTACAATGTGATGATGTGATACATACTGATGTCTGTGAGACCCCCAGAGAAAGAAGTATGTTTCTCTCTATTGAAAATAAACACTGGGGACCCCGAAACCAATAATACAAAAAAATGGCCCAGTAAGTGACCTCTTGTCTTCTTCTACCTTAAGTGCAGTGAGGTAGAGAGGATATGCACCCAGACATATAAGGAGACATGAGATGACCTAACTCCTGCCTCCCCTCCCCTCAATTTGCTAATATGAGATTCAAGAAGTTTACCTTGTGTTACGTGGTATGAATCAATAAAATTAATGAGTACATAGTATTTTTAGTGCTCCTCCTGGCTTACTCTTGCAGCTATCTTTAAGAGTCTTTGGTCAGAAGTGCCACTTCTCTGCATAGAAATGCACAAGACCTGAAACCATCATGGAGTACATTACTGAGATACCTTATCATTGCGCATGACATTAGGATTCATGAACACACACTAGTTCTTGATTTCTGGCCTTGCTTTTGGTTGTGCAGTGATGTAGAGAGGGGATACACTCAGACAGAGCCCAAAGAAAGGGATTCTCTTTGGGCTCTGTCTGGGCGTATCTCCTCTCTACCTCACTGCACATACTTCCAACCAGAGAAGACATCAAGATGACCACCCCCGTGAGGCAAGCATAAGCCAGGAAATGCCAGGTTTCAAGATTGCTTCAAGATTGCCACCTTAATAAAGTAAGCCTAAGACAAGATATGCACTCAAAAGAGGCTCCAAGATGGCCACCCCCAAGAGGAAAGTGTAAGCCAGGAAACGCATTGAAAAGAGTATCCAAGATGGCCAACCCTAATAAAGCAAGCCTAAGACAGGATGCACTAAAACAAGGCTTAAAGATAACCACCTCCGTGAAGTAAGAGTAAGACAGGAGATGAACGGAAAAGAGGCTTCTAACTTTATCTAGGTATTAATAATTGTATACACAGAAGCTGTATAATGTTATTATTGTTATTATTATTATTATTATTATTATAAATCATTTATTTATAAAATAAAGACAGTTCAGTTTGCCACTAAAATGCATTTAGCAGATATACTGACGGAGGTAAACTAGGTTACAACTGAAAAATAAAACTATTCAGGTTAATTTGACCTTATTCTATATTGTCATGGAAAATTACAATGTATTGCTGTGAGCCTGACCCGTTGCCTGGGAAAGTTTCAGATCAGGAGGGGATGTGTTGGATTATGTTAAATTCAGGTAATTACCAGTGGTATTAACTGCGAATTAAATTGAATAAACTGTTAATCAGAAATATCGGTGATGCGTACTGTAACTGGTTCAAGACAGCTTTGATTGTCCTTTCTTTTAAGGCAGTTACTATCTAATGTCATGCCGAGCTGTGCAGAGAGAGATAGACACATTTCACTTCACTGTTTACTATACATATTAACAACTTATCCAACAATGAGTTTGTTTACTTGGACTAATGCCTTAGTCAGCTCACAGTGAGTAAGTGTGGAGCACAGGTAAGTAGTAGTAAACAAACAAGTGTCAATAACTTAGAGGAAATGTATGGTTCTTTAAAGACATAATACTCTAGCTATTTTAAACATTTATTTGCAGAAGACTAATTGGTTTTAAGGAGTTCTTCAAAAAACAGCATGAAAGAAAGGGTGGTTAAAACTAATACTCATGCAAAAAACAAAATGGTTGCACTGTAGAGGTTGAGTTCCACAAGAAAAAAAAACAGTGAAAACGAACAAATAGTATACATAAAGATATATAGAGCATTCTAAAATCTACATCTACTCGTCATGTCTAGGCGAGGGGTAGGAAACCTCCCAATATTGTGAACTTAATTTACCATAATGTTCTTACAGCCATAATGCTGGCAAACCATCAGGAGATATGTAGTACACAACATGGGGAGTACCAAAAGTTGCCTACTCCTGTCCCAAGTATGCTTTTTGTCCTCTGATATCCAACCCCACCTGAAAACAAAGAGGTAGGTAGAGCAGTTTTCTTCTAGAGCTCCATATATATGGAATAATGTGTTTCCAATATATGAATTTTTGCCACCACTCTGAAATGCCTGAAAACATACGCATATACCTACCATCTAAACTGTTTTATGGATTGCAGGACTACTAAACTGGCTCATGTATTGCAGGTTAAAACTTACCAGGAAATGTTGTAGGATCTTAACATGTATAGCTTGGAGGACAGGGGGATATGGTATAAATATTTAAATACATGAAGGGAATCAACACAGTACAGGAGAAGAGTATATTTAAAAGCAGTAAACTACCACAACAAGAGGACATAGTCTTAAATTAGAGGGAAAAGGGTTTAAAAATAAAACCAGGAAGTATTACTTTACTGAGAGGGTAGTGGGTGCATGGAATAGCCTTCCAGCTGAAGTGGTAGAGGTTAACACAATGAGGGAGTGCAAGCATGCGTGGGATAGGCCTAGGGCGATTCTGCTATCCTAGATATCAGACAAAGCCAGGGACTAATGAAAGTATTTAGAAAATTGGGCAGACTAGATGAGCCAAATAGTTCTTATCTGCCGTCACATTCTATGTTTCTATGTTTCTATCAATGAATTAAACAAATAAACACGCACTTGTATATTTCTATTCTATAAAAAATATTTCTTTATTATTTTACTATAAAAAAAAGCAATGGTATGTGCATAAATCATTAAATCATTAAATTTATATTGTAAATTGTATATGTTTACCAGGAAATACCTGGAAACAAGAGAAATCTCAGCATATCCTTACCGTTAAAATATATATATAAAAAAAAGTAAATGGAACAATCCAAGCATCGACTTGCAAAAAGAAACAAACCTCCCCTTAAAAAGATACAGAACTTCTTAACCACGTAAGTGTTTTTTTCCTTCCCCTTTACAATATATAAAATAATGACATAACATTAATTTCCACATTGAAATTGTAACTGAAACTTGAAATGCTATATTAACACCAGCTAACAGTTAATAGACAGCATGTCTGTTCCAAATTGAGCTGATCGAAGTTCAGTTTTACAGCCCGTTTTAAATAATTCTACACTTACTAATCTCTGTCTGTCTACTTTGCCAGTCTTTCTATAAGATTGTCTGTTTATCTATATATCTGGTTCTATTATGTCCCTTCTTTTCAAAAATCATTTTTTTTCTATTTTTTTTCCTTCCCTCTATTGTGTCCACTTTACCTCTCACCTGTTTCCCTTACTACGTATCCCCCTTCATATTTCTTGTTCTCTGCTTTTGTGCATGCTCTGCTCTGATTCTCATTCTCTGATTATCAGTCCATTATCTGTTTCATTGTTTTGTGCAGTTTATTGCTTGTTTTGATGGCAGACTGCATTATTTATTCAACTAATTAACATATTATTAAGTATACACTAATTGCAAGG
The DNA here is from genome assembly GCF_036172605.1 of Pelobates fuscus. NCBI lineage: Eukaryota > Metazoa > Chordata > Amphibia > Anura > Pelobatidae > Pelobates > Pelobates fuscus. Next base: position 43,545,703 of record NC_086322.1, on the reverse strand, counting down.
TAATTGGGCATTTTTTGTGAGTGGTCTATTCTATAAAGAAAAAAAAATATCATCTTTATATATAATACTATGCACACAAATAATTAGTAAATATATTTATTTCAGTAGGTGTCAACTAGATAGTTTTGTAGTTTGATATGTTTACTTAGCAACCAGTGATTATTTTGCAATAATATATTCTGCAGAGTGGTAGGTTGTTATTGAAACAGTAATTTAAATTTCTCAATAATGATCTACCACACACACACACACAATATATATCATACAAGCTCCAGCTCCCTCACCAAACACCGATTTCAAAACTCATAAATAATAATTTTATTAAAAAAACACTCACCTAGGCAAAAATAATTGGGGTTTAGGTATAGTTCGTGGTCATACATTGCATAAGCCTGCCACAACGTCAATGCACCCCATTCTTGGCAGGTCCTACTCTAGCCACCTAATACCTGATCTGATAAGATACAAGATAAAATATAGGCTAGGAATCCGAAATTGTATTCCTAGCACTATAGTACCCTATAGTGGCCCCCTCGCTAAAGGGGTTTTGTCACTGAATCCAACACCGATGTCCCTAGGTGGTGGTTCAGTCTCCATCTCTGCTCCTCATTGGGGACCTAATGTGCTTGTGCAACGAGTACTGTGAGTGCATTAGGACTTTCCCACTGCAAGCATTGAATCAATGCTTTCCTATGCTGGATGTCCTCATGCACATTGTGAGGATGTCTAGTGTCAGTTAGGTAACCAAAAGTCACCCAACGACCCATAAGCAGCTCTAGTGGTTATCTGTTTTTTATAAAGATGATTGACAGGGAGCCAGGATGTTGACTTCCATAACAATTAAAAAAAAATTGAACGCATAGTTACATAATCTATTGATTATATCTAAAAAGACAATACCTGGTTTTCATCCATTTTGAATTTACAACTGACCACAAGCTGACTTTACTAAAGCAGCTCGGTCACTTTGCAGGCTTTGTTTTTTAAACACAAATACACAAAAATAAGTCCTGCGTTCAAACTCCCACTACTACTGGGCGGCAGCAATGACCATAGCACACATCAACCCCTACACATACAAAAATAAAACCAAAGAAAAAAGAGTTACCTGCCCGCTATCCCAAATCCCTATGTATGTATAAATAAATTAAGGTTATTTAGGAACTCCAATGGCCATTAGATGTAAGCCCACCTGCCACGTCAAGGCTTTTAACCCCTTAAGGACCAAACTTCTGGAATAAAAGGGAATCATGACGTGTCACACACGTCATGTGTCCTTAAGGGGTTAAACAAACACTCTATTCACTTTTTATTTTTAACTATAGAGTAGAAAACATGCTTGCATTTTTTATGTGTGTTTTCGTTTAGGCTATATGGAAAAACAGCTTGCAAAGGCTGCATACCTGCTGTCTGCAGCCTTTGCAAGTCATCCCCTGTTTCCCTGGCAAAGGCTTTCAGTCTGTGCTGGAATACACCAGAGGACTCTTATCGAAAAGCCTTTTTTTTTGCTGGAGCCAAGAGAATGCATGCACATGATCATCGTTTTCATAGATTTTGTAATAGATTTTGAGAAGTGGGGAAGGTAGGTGCTCTCTAGAGTAGCGTGCCTGTTGCTTCCATGATCTCAGTGAAGCTAGTGGAAGAAAACCTTCCTGGCTGTCTGAGTTATAAAAGTTATTTTCTATTGAAATTAGCACTTTTATAAATAGTTTTTTTTTAATTTAGAAAAAATAAATAAAAAAACAAACAACATCAAAAAAACACACACAACACAAAAAAACACACAAAAAAAACACAAGATCAAGCCTTGCCCGATTGGCTACAATTTAAATAAATATTTCTAACAATGTTAGTAGATTATATATGACAATCACTTTAACCTTAGGGCTCTTAAAATTAATCTCATGGTTGTCATAATCACCACAGTCACATAAAATATTTATAGTTTGACAACCATTGCTAAAATAAATAATTTAAATAAAAAGGCAAAGTCAATCTTTCAACTATCTCCCGTGTGGCAAAGATTAGTCTGCTGAGATTTGGTTACTTAATTGATTGCGATTTAGTTCAATAAAAAAAAAAAAAATACATGTGATAAATATATGTGATAAATATAAGCCAATATTCTTGCATTTGTGTCACTTAAGAAAAAAAAGTGTCACAATTCAAAAAATTAAGAAGATTCTAAAAATGAAACTTCCTTATTCACCAGGTACAGGCATTGAAGTCTGCCTCTAATTCCAGTGAAGTGTTCAAAATTAAATCCAGTTGCCTCGCTTTCTTTGAAAGTACCCCTGGTTAGAGCCTAATAGCTGTTTGACCTTGCATTGACTGTATAAGCTTTCAGCACTTAATTCTAAGCAGATCATTTGCCGTCTTCTTTCTTCCTTTGGTGATAACTTGAATAGAGATGCTAGAACAGATTACAAGCTATAATCTAAAATCAGTGGCAGACAGAATGGGAGTGTTACTAACAGATTGCTCTGCTCTTTGCATATTTCAATACACTATATACCACACCTGCAATGAGGCCTGTTTAATTACTACGAAGAAATCTCATTATTTACTTGGTTTCATAGGGTTATGTGTTCAAATAATGTAGCATACCAACTATAAAATGAATACATTCAAATGACTGCTTGATACAGTATCTATAATGGGATTTATTCACACTCAAATTGTAGTTAATTGAAAAACGAATCACAAAAATTAGATAATAGGCGATTCGGAAAAAAATCTTTACATATTAGACTTCTTTTAAAGGGGGAAAAGTGGTTTGCTTCAGACACATTGCAGCTGTATGCCATCTTCGAATAAAATGATAGCCCATTTAATTTTTGCCCTGATATTTGTTCTGTGTGGTCACAAAAATAATGTGAACCCACATATGCACCATTTAGTTGACTGCCCCAAGCAAAAAGCACGTGGGTGCTGCAGGAACTTGCAGGCTATTTAATTAAATGCTGAGTCAATAGGTAAGGCTTGAAGTCCAAACTGCCTATAAACCAACGTGATATATCTGATATTATCCCTTATCTAAAGCTTGTTTAATCACACATTCTGACCTCTCTGTATACTCTCCCTACACACATTTATCTTAATAGGAATTAGATCAATAGTTACATATTTGGTTACAAGTTTAAATACCCATGAATGGTATTGCCATTGTATGAATATGAAAAGCTAAGGGGAAGTGCCTGGGATGCAGGAACACCCCTCTCCACACACATACAGATACAGACACAGACACACATGCAAGTGGACAGACACCCAGATACAAACATTGACATACCTACAGATACAGACACACAAAATCACACAAAGACACAGATACATCATTGATACACATACAGATAGTGAGAATTACACACATGCGGATGCACGGGGATACACATACAAACACTGACATACATACAGATGCAGACACACAAAATCACACAAAGACACTAACACAAAAACAAACACTGCTACACATGCAGATGCACAGATACACATATACAAACAGTAACACGCATACAGATGTACAGACACACAAATCGAAACACTGAGACATACAGATACCGACACAGTTGCAAACGCTGACAAACATGCAGATGTACAGACACACATACAGTTGCACAGACACACATACTGACACACAATGAGATACACAGATACAAACACTGACACACGTACAGATATAGATACACAGATACACATACTGACAAATGTAGTCTAGAGCACGAACATCTGAGACTCTCCTACAACATGACCAGTTTAGCATAGAGATGTTGAAGAGACAACAAAGAATTAACCGACCAAGTATCAAGAAACCTCAGGACAATAGAAATGTCCCACAAAGTCATGTAGCGTGGTAAGGGGGACGAGCAAAATTAATGCCACAAAGGAGTCTGTGTACAAGAGGATGACGTCCGATACCGGCAGCATCTATCCCTTGATGTTCAGCATAAACTGCCAATCTGTAAAGATTCACTGTACAATAGGCCTTGACCTCTTCAAAGAGGTAAATCAGGAATTGTAGGGAGCCATCAAAGGAGCTGATACCGTTCCAGGCACCAATTATTCCATAAGCCTCAAGTAGATCGATAAGCTTGTCTTGCGCTGGGTGCCCATGCACCTTTGAGGAGTCTAAGAGTCGCTTGAGAGTTCACAGTCCACAGTCCCCTGACAGTCCACAGTCCCCTGAAATTAGCCAGGAGATGTAGCAAACCCATGAGGATCAGAGGATGATACTGACCATGTGGGTTCCACAGGAGGCAATCGAGGGAAGGTAAAAGATGCAAAGAATTGATCGTCATCTCTAGAAGAGAAGAGAGCCACAGTTTAGATGGCCACAAAAGAATCATGATCACCAAGTGCCCGAGTGGCGACGTAGATATAGAAGGCAACGAGGCATGAGCGCAAATGGAGGAAATTTGTAATTTATTCAGGGAGGCCATTCTTGGGAGAAAGCATCTGTTGCCAATGCCATGGGGTCTGGTCTCCAGCTGAAGAAGTGGGGTAGCTTGTAATTCAAGCGTGAAGTGTGAGGTGGCGAGAATACCAGTCCGCCATAGTATTGGAGAGGCCCGGAATGTATTGCGCTGTAACCAAGATGCAGTGGAACAGGCAAAATTGCCAGAAATCTTGAGCCATGTTTGCCAGAACTCTGGATTTTGTGCCTCCCAAATGATTGATGTATTGGACTGATGATACATTGCTTATCTTCAGGAAAATGGTGCATAGCGCAAAAGGTTATTGAGAGAGAACTGGGAGCTTGTGAGTGTTCGTCTAATCTCTTTTTTGATGTTTGACAATTTCGGCTTGGGAAGGTGAAGTGTCTGAAGGGTGGAAGCGACGATGAGAGCCAGAAATCGATTAGTTGTGTGGGAATTATGATGGATTTCTCCTAATTGAGAAGGAATCCCCGATTTTGTAAGAAATTCACGGTCCAAGGCAGATGATCCTGAAGAAGTTTGGTGGATTAAGGGAGAATTAGGATGTCATCTAAGTAAATGATAAGTCGTACTCCTCGACTCCTTAGAAGGGTGACTACGAGCTTCATGATTTTTGTGAAGCACCAAGGGGCCGATGGTAGTCTAAAGGGCAGACATCAGAATCTCCATTTCCATCCTTGTCATCTGAACTGTAGGAAATCTTGATGGCAGGTCACGACAGGAACTGTGAAGTAGGCATCCTGCAGATCCAATTTGACCATCCAATCTGACAGTTGGAGTAGATCTCTTAAGTTGGAGTAGATCATCTTGAAGTGGTTGTATGCCACATAACTGTTGAGTTGTTTTAAGTTTATAACCAGACGGACACCTCCCCCCTTTTGGGAACCTGAAAAAGGTTGCTTATATAACCCGGGGTATTGACCAGAATCTCTTTGATGTCCTGTTTGCGCCTCAGATCGTGTATCTCTGTGGATACCAATTTTACGTCTTGTTTGGAAAAAACTATTTCCATGGGAGGAGAACATTGAATAGACAGAGAAACAAAATCTATGAAATAACCTTGTATTGTTTGGAGAAGTCAAGCATATGAAGAAATCATGGACCACACATGGGAAAAACGGGTGAATCTGCCCTCCACTGCCAATAGGAAAAAAGACTGATCAACAAAACTTACCTGTGACAGAACTGTCTGTATATGGATTACAATTATTTTCCCTCCATTCGTCTGTTTGTTCGGTTTATTTCCCTGTCTGTACAGTCCCTATGTGTTCCCCTGTTAAACTACCGAAAGCCGCACGAAGGCACGACCACCGGGAAGTTGGTGTGTGCCTCAAATTGATCTCCCTGCAGCTAGCGTGTGCCGTCAATTGACCACCCAGTAGCTGTGGTTAAGCGCAGCTTAATTGACTGTTACTGGGTGGTCGCGGTTACACATAGCCGCCACCCGGTGGCGGTGTTATGGAGCTCCCCAGACGGCCAGCAGTGCTCAGCCCAGAATCAGTGCACTTAAAAAGCGGATACTTTTACGTGCAGGTACCGTTGAGCCTCCAGCTTTCCCTGCTTCTATTTCGGTTGTTTAAACGAACGCTGGATTGATCTGGACTTTACGTAAGTGAATGTTTAAACCCAGGTAGCTATGCTATGGAGCCTATTCGTGTAATTAAAGACTTTGGCTCCATGGCAATTGAACTGTATGTGTGTGATCTGAGCGCTATTTGGTAGTTAGGTGCATTCAGATCTAAGCTATCTGGGGATATGTGACAAGTATGGATTTTGTGTGATAAATGTAATATTATATGTTCTAATGTACTTTACTGTCTCTGTGTCCCCATGTGTATAATGGCGATTTGCCTCTGTCCTGTGAGATAATTGGATTACTTCCCAATTATATCCAGGATAGAGGGAGGGAAATTAGTATGCATTGTGGGGATGTTTTACTTCTGTGTGTCTGAATGTGATACATGTCTGTCTGTGTTACAGTCTTCCATATGGTCCCCTAGGGGAGTGTCCACCAGGTGGGAGACCTGCATAAATACCGGGCAGGTAGCCCTCAATTAACCAGAAACCTGTTTTACCCTCAATACGGAGCTTGGTCTCGTGATTGGGGGGATTTACTGTACGTGGTTAGAGACTGATTGCTGGGAATGTAAGCCGCTTGAATGCTGTGTGTGTTTGTCTGTTAGCAGCTATTCGTGGGATTACCGTTCGGGAGTTTGGTGTACTACTGGGTATACTGTTCGGGAGTTTGGAGCATTCCCTGGTTCCAGTTCGGGAGTTTGGGGTTCTACAGTAACTGTACCTGTACCTCCACAAAAGGGAAGCTCTACTAAACGGCGGTTTAACCCCTTTATGCTGTAACATTACCATAAGGGCGTCATCTCAAAGGGGTACCTCTTGTACCTCGAGCAAGCCAGGGTCTTCCCTGTTGTGGGAAGAAGGTCTGCTCAGGATAGTTTGAGTGTCCTGTGAATGAACCTCGGTTCTGGCTAAATGAGAAACGGCCGGACAGACGACTCCTGGTCCGTCAGGCTGTAAATGTCTGCACATAGGATCCTAGGTCTTTGACGAAGGAGTCCCCGAATAGGAAACCTTTGGCCTTAGCTCCTGGTTCATTGAGTGACAGGTTTACAAATTTCGGTTCTATATTGAGCAAAATTGCTTTGCGTCTTTCTGTCGCTATTGCCATATTGGTATTGCCTGTCGGGCAAATCAAGCGCTGGATCAATCCTCTGATGGTCATGCTATACAAAATTTGATCCTGAGCTAAGGATCCTCTACTGCCTCAAAAATGTTTGCCGCTGGGCCCAAAATATCCAGGATTTTGTCCTGGCAATTGCAGAGGGAAACATTTAACCCTTTCCTGGGTTTCCAGCGGGATTTTCCCAGGAACTAGATGACCTTTGCATCGCCCTGGGGTGTTTTGCACACCTCATCAGAGACTTTTGGGCGAGGGCATTCAGCCCGTAGTTTATTGCGGGTAGCCTTCTCAAGGGGCTTGCGGACCCAGACAGCAATGTAGGGTGCCACATGTTCTGAAGGTGACCACTCTGCCGACCTTGGATGATGTAATTTGTCAGGGTCAAATAGTGGTTCACCTTGAGGATCCAGAATTTTACTGGCTGACCTTGTTGCTATGGGACTATGGTAGCTGTTATACTGTTTTCTAATAAAATATTTCTTTGCTGCTGAGGGAAAATAAAGAAAGAGTGCAGCATAATAGGAGCCTTCGTGTCTTTAATAAAATCCACAGTTAACAGACGTTTGAGTAACACACACTGATTGACTGTGTTCATTGTACGTATTTGTGTGTTGTTTTCATATTTGGTAAGTGTGATTATTTTTCTTTCTGGTTTAATGTTTTTGAATAAAAATAACGTTTTAATCAACTATAAGCAGTCTGCTATCAATAATTGCCAATGGTCATATTTGTTCATTGCACTGGATAGTAAACATGAATGCGTGACTATTTATTTATGTATGTATGTAACTTTATAAGTATATACATATTATCAGTGTAACTGTGTGTGACTGTGTATAGATCACAGGAGTATGTGACTAGGTGTGTGAATGTAACTATTCTAGGTCACTTGGTATAAAACTTTATTTGGGAATGTCAACTCTGGGATACTTCTGGAAAAAAAATTTCTTCAGTTTCCATGCCGGACTTCTCAAATTCTAACTTGAGATATGCAGGTGATATACAATAGCACTTTTCTACTTTTGGCCTTAGACAATGTTTGCTATTTGTACAGCAGAGACACGGTCATTGTCTGGTGCCTTGAAAGTTCCTACAATAAGGTGGTCTTCTTAATGTACGCAGGTACCAGCGCTATTTGGCACATACTTATGGAACTGTGGATTGTATTGGGACTTATTGCTTCATATTATGGACTAATTGCATTTTCTAATTATGTGTTCTTCAGCAGTACTTTGTAGTGACTTATTGGGCTTTTATTGGCATTATACTCTTTTATATAATGACTATACACAAATCTTGAAAATATATTAGCACCTTCATTGCTATTTGTTGCACCTGTGGACATTTCATCACTTACATCTGCCAGACCCGGACATCTTTCCTTTTGATGCCCATTTGCCACATTTTATTGGACCCTAACTGCCAATTGTTGTTACTCCTCTGATACCGGGCACATGCCAATATCAGGAACATTTGTAGATTCAAAAAGTGAATTAACGAGGTAACCCCATTCCTCATCCTATCCAGCTGCTTTGCTCAGCCTCCATAGATCTATAATGTGTTTAGCATAGAGTGTGCTGACAAACCTTTGTACTGGAAATACAATTAGCATCACTGCGACATAGTTAATTAAAAAAATGATTAAATTATGGAAATCAAGCCTCATGATGGTCACTTCCATACATGATGCATACAGCACTGAAATTAAAGTCATTAATCAACAAAGTCTTTATTGAAACTGCATATAGGACACTACTAAAACAAGCACACGCAGATTAAAACCAAACTGTTTTGGTTTTTTTGAGATCTTTTCCACATAATTAACACAGCATTCAATCTCCCTAAAATGTGACAGTTTGGCTGCAAATAAATGGATAGCAATATAGAAGTAATATAAAGCATTATTATTTTCTCACATTAATTACAAACACATGTAAATACTGGAGAATTTAGAAACAACAAGATAGCGAGTGATATTCATTGTTTACCATGCCATCTCAATAAAAAAAATTATCCCGTCCCCAAAAAAGTATGAATTGTGACTCCTATTCACTATATCCTCCTGGGAAAAAAATGTCTTCCAATATGCCATCCATTTTTTTTTTTTTTTATAAAAAGGAAGAGGGTGTTCCCAGCATCCCAACCTATCACATGACATATCACTGGAAAGCCCAGAATATCCTCTTTACAATACAGGAGGGATTGATAGAGTAGCTCAAAAGAAAAAAAAGAAAATGCAAGTGAATGAAATGTCCAGTACAGAGGACACAAGTTAATGGGCTGGGTCTCAGTAAATGTTTTTTTGCATCAGCAAAACAACTCCAGCTTACTAAAGCAGTTTTGTTGTATAGATCATGGCCCTGCAGTCTTACTGCTCAATTCTCTGCCATTTAGGAGTTAAATCACTTTGTTTATACAGCCTTAGTGAGATCTCCCTGCATGTGACTTGCACAGCCTTCCTAAACACTTCCTGTAAAGACTCATCTAATATTCACACTTCCTTTATTGCAAAGTATGTTTAATTTAAAATGTCTGATCTCCTGCTCTGTTAATAGCATGCTAAACACTGCAGGAGTCTCCTGTATGTAATTAAAGTTACATTTACAGAGCAGGAGATACAAACTTTAAAAGTAATTTATATCTGAATGAAAATAAAACCATTTTGGTTTCATGCAGGCTGTGTCAGTCACAGCCAGGGGAGCTGTGGGTAGGGCTGCATACACAGAAACAAACGTGATTTAACTCTTAAATGGCAGCAAATTGAGCAGTGAGACTGCAGGGGCATGATCTATACATTAAAACTGCTTCATTAAGCTAAAGTTGTTTGGTGACTATAATGTCCTTTAAAGGTATATTCAAAGTGACATACTTGTGACATACCAAAAAAAAAGAACTAACATGTAACGGGAAAATAAACTGATGGAAGAGATGCAGAAAGAAACATCTATTTTTGGCACAAATAAGGATCGGAAGAGTGCCAGAAAAACAGCCTTTAATGAAATAATACTTTTATCCTTTTGGGATATCCTATTTTCTGAATTCCACCATTATTTTGATTTGTTTTCACAATTTGATCCCACTACACCCTTTTAATGAATAGTTTGGGAAATAAACTGTTGCCAGTGACTGCGTGTACAAATGAAATACTAGCCACATTCTAGCCCTCATCAGGAATAAGCTAGGCACTGTTTTGACACAAAGAATAACCAAATTGCTGCAAGTTAATCAGTACAGAGGGACATTCATAATACCAGGATTTTTGGAGAATAATCATCAAAATTAAAAAAATATATGTTTTCCAATTTCACTGTTATGTGCAACTACCTTGTCAAATCTTTACAGTTTTTATATCAGTTAGTAAACTCCAGCTATCTGGAACCTGATTGATGCAATTTCATAAACTGAAACCTAAACACATAGTTTTATCCTGATTTTATATCTCAATAGAAACAGAGGGAATTAATAATACCATCTGCTTCTTCTAGTCGAGGCTTAACTAACCGTACATGTGCTTATTTGAGATCTATCATAATTGATGTATTGCAATAAAATGCAAATACACTATTGCCTGAAACCATGTAATTTCACCTGTCGGTATTAATCAAGTGACATCTCAAATAAGACTATAAAGGAAACAGATTCTACTTAGTCGACAACGTAACAGGATCAGAATATGGAACTAAGGAGGGGATTTTTGCATTGCTTGTTATCTCCAGCTAGAATGTGGAAGAAATGTTCCTTTTAATTAGAGGTATGAATAGCATAATCCTTCTCCTGGGGGCTGCCCGTACAGCATTAGCCAAACTAAGAAGGAAATGGATTGTAATCCCTTCAATGGGAACAGGGGTCATGACACAACTTCCCATCTTGAAGAATTTCATACGCGAAAGAATGCCCAGGTTAAATGACAATGTGCTGATAAGATAGCACGCAGTTATTATTCGTGAATTACTGTAATAAGGTAATGTCATAAAAGTCATGTAGATTTTTATATGAACTAAAATGTTGTCTATGTATTGTGATCGCCAGAGTATAAGCAAATGTGTATACCGAGACCAAGATCCCAATCCCGAGCCAGTGAGCAACCGATAATAACATTGTTTCAACTTTAACCGAGTGTTTTTCACATAATCATGAGCCAAAAATGTTACAACTTTGTATTTTGGTAATGCCACTAAAGTTATAAATCAATATCAACTCAGCTTAATTACAGTCGTCAGTGATCATTAATCACACAAGTTGTGGATCGATATGTCAAGATTGTAAAGTTAATGCCAAACAAAATGGATCAATTTTAGCAAGATCTGACTTGCCTATTTAACCCCTCTTACCGTGCAGTGGTGATGAGTCCGTTATTAACTTCTATGTTCCACATCAAAAGTGATAGACGTGGATGTCTCTTTAAACATGTTCCAACCAGACATGTTCATGTGTACTTGTTGTGGTTTTTTGTTGCATTATATGTGTGCAATATTGCTTATCTGTACTTAAGATTATTTAGCTGATGAAAAAGGAATCATTTGCATGTGTTTGATGACATTGGTTCGACATGTCGATAAGGCACCAAGACAAAAAAAAAAAATGTTTGCTGATTTTCAAGGTGTTTGTTAACTAGTTGAAGCAAGTTTTCAGTGACTTATCCAATATTTTTGAGCGTTAAAACCGATAAGGCAAATATGGTTAAATTAATGTGTTTAGAATTTTTCAGCGTGACTGTGATCACTTAACCATCACTGAAAATGCATTATACAGGGAGTGCAGAATTATTAGGCAAATTAGTATTTTGACCACATCATCCTCTTTATGCATGTTGTCTTACTACCAATTAAGCATATTAGGTGATGTGCATCTCTGTAATGAGAAGGGGTGTGGTCTAATGACATCAACACCCTATATCAGGTGTGCAGAATTATTAGGCAACTTCCTTTCCTTTGGCAAAATGGGTCAAAAGAAGGACTTGACAGGCTCAGAAAAGTCAAAAATAGTGAGATATCTTGCAGAGGGATGCAGCACTCTTAAAATTGCAAAGCTTCTGAAGCGTGATCATCGAACAATCAAGCGTTTCATTCAAAATAGTCAACAGGGTCGCAAGAAGCGTGTGGAAAAACCAAGGCGCAAAATAACTGCCCATGAACTGAGAAAAGTCAAGCGTGCAGCTGCCAAGATGCCACTTGCCACCAGTTTGGCCATATTTCAGAGCTGCAACATCACTGGAGTGCCCAAAAGCACAAGGTGTGCAATACTCAGAGACATGGCCAAGGTAAGAAAGGCTGAAAGACGACCACCACTGAACAAGACACACAAGCTGAAACGTCAAGACTGGGCCAAGAAATATCTCAAGACTGATTTTTCTAAGGTTTTATGGACTGATGAAATGAGAGTGAGTCTTGATGGGCCAGATGGATGGGCCCGTGGCTGGATTGGTAAAGGGCAGAGAGCTCCAGTCCGACTCAGATGCCAGCAAGGTGGAGGTGGAGTACTGGTTTGGGCTGGTATCATCAAAGATGAGCTTGTGGGGCCTTTTCGGGTTGAGGATGGAGTCAAGCTCAACTCCCAGTCCTACTGCCAGTTCCTGGGAGACACCTTCTTCAAGCAGTGGTACAGGAAGAAGTCTGCATCCTTCAAGAAAAAACATGATTTTCATGCAGGACAATGCTCCATCACACGCGTCCAAGTACTCCACAGCGTGGCTGGCAAGAAAAGGTATAAAAGAAAATCTAATGACATGGCCTCCTTGTTCACCTGATCTGAACCCCATTGAGAACCTGTGGTCCATCATCAAATGTGAGATTTACAAGGAGGGAAAACAGTACACCTCTCTGAACAGTGTCTGGGAGGCTGTGGTTGCTTCTGCACGCAATGTTGATGGTGAACAGATCAAAACACTGACAGAATCCATGGATGGCAGGCTTTTGAGTGTCCTTGCAAAGAAAGGTGGCTATATTGGTCACTGATTTGTTTTTGTTTTGTTTTTGAATGTCAGAAATGTATATTTGTGAATGTTGAGATGTTATATTGGTTTCACTGGTAAAAATAAATAATTGAAATGGGTATATATTTGTTTTTGTTAAGTTGCCTAATACTTATGCACAGTAATAGTCACCTGCACACACAGATATCCCCCTAAAATAGCTAAAACTAAAAACAAACTAAAAACTACTTCCAAAAATATTCAGCTTTGATATTAATGAGTTTTTTGGGTTCATTGAGAACATGGTTGTTGTTCAATAATAAAATTAATCCTCAAAATTACAACTTGCCTAATAATTCTGCACTCCCTGTAGGGCCCTTGTTTGTTGGACTGATCATGTGAAACATAGAGTTAAAAAAGAACCAAATGGTGTGAATGTGATCAAGACTTTAATGTTTTAAATTTAAATTTTTAGTTTATAAGTCTATGTTTTTGATAGTTAAAAAAAATAAAATAGTGACCACATCCATCAGTGCACCAGTAATATATTTTAATTATTTTTATTGCCCTAGGCCAAGCCAATTTAATGCAAGCCCACATATATATTTTTTTATCACTCCTGCACTTAAAGGAACCCTGTAGTGCAAGGAAAACAAACCCGTTTTCCTGGCACTATAGGGTTAATAGGTCCCCGCCCTTCCTCGGGCCCCCCCTCCCTCAGGGCTAAAGGGGTTAAAAGCCCTTCACCCTCTTACCTAAAATCCAGTGCTGATGTCCTTTGGCACGGGGTCAGGCTCTGCCCACGCTTCTCCTTCGCCGACATCAGTCTGCGGGGGAGACCTAATGCGCATGCATAGCAATGGAGGCGCACGCATTAGACCTCCCCATAGAAAAGCAGTATTCAATGCTTTCCTATGGGGAAAATCTGACGCTGGAGGTCCCTGAGGACCTCCAGCATCGGATAAAGGACCAAAAGTCGGTTTGGATTCTGGAAGCGCCCGCAGTGGCTGTCTGCTAGACAGCCACAGAGGGCAGACTTAGAGCTGTAATGTAAACAATTATAATTGTAAAGAAATAAGATCCCTGATAAAACAGGGTCTTATTGTGTGTCCATAGAATCTTGTATAGGGGATAACCCTTAATATCAAAATGAATGTAGGAACTGCTGGTGGACCCAAGCCCAATACGAAAAAGGGGGGCTCAGGGGCACCAAGGAAGATTCTATGAGTTTACTTATGTTTGAAAATAAAAACACCTTTATTATAGGGTACACATTCCCCAAAAAGAAATAAAGGAAACTTATAAATGATGCTAACACATCTAGAAAAATATAAATCGAGGGAGGTAGTAATATCTACAAATGAGACAGGAGTGAGTGATCGAGTACCTAAGACCCTTTATCCAGGGGTAACTTATGTATCTGAGAGGTCTGTGCAAAATACAGACACAGCTTGTTGAGGGCTAGAAAAAAGCCCTTGAAAGAAATAGTATATAAAACTATAACGTTATCAACAATGGATACATTTAGGTAATAAAACTTAGAACATTGTATCAATTGTGTCCAGGACTAGAAAAGTCTTGTTGGATTTATTGCTTAATGCTTCTAGTTGTTGGTATCTAGCTCGACTAGCGTGTAACCCAACTGTAGTATCTATTAGAGATAATAAGTCTTTACACTAGTGCAAAAAATACACCATATATACACACTATTACTCTTAACCACAGGGTTATTAAACCTATATCTGCAAATCTGTGTAGAATTATCTACAGACTGGGTAAAAAACTCCCAAGTTGCTTAATAAAAGGTTGTCTATCCGCTGGAAATCTTATGCAGGTATCATTAGATCTTATGCAGGCATTATTAAACTATTGTCTCTCCAGGGGATTGCAGCATACCCTAGGAATAGTTGCGATCACACTAGTACTCATGTAGCCAAAGTGCTGAATAGTAGTGCTGAACCTGAAAGAACACGGCCACGAAAATCAAAGAATCCCAGAATCACTCAAAACTGATATATACGTCAGACTCCTACATACTCATCTACCTCCCCCCACCTGGTGAACACACACAAAGTGCTCGGTGATAGTTTAAAAAAGCATTAACCTAACGCACGTTTCGGCGCTATGCAAGCGCCTTTCTCAAAGGTAAAGGTGACACTGCCGTCGGCTCGTTTTTATAACACATTACTTTCGTCAGGTAGCCAATCGGTGAACGCCCCTATTGGGATACTCTCGCGCCAGAATTCTGATGGGCGGTCTATGTGTTGTAACTCCGCCCATCCACGTCATTGGGGGCGTGTGTGAGACTGCCGCCCATGTGATCCTGAATTAGCATAACCGAAAAAGGTACATGGGGACGAAATATTTGTGTAATACATTGTCTCGATCCTAAAGATCGATCTAAGCCGCTAGTTACTCCCCTAACAGATTATAGAGAGGGAGTATACAGATATTGTTGTCCTTTTGCCCTGCTGTACCATTATTTATGTCTTCAAGTTTTCCCATGTTCCAGGGAACAACTTGCTTTATCGAATATGGATATAATCAGGGTGCAGTTTACTCTATTAGGAGTATATAAAAAATCCTAAAAGAGATACTACTAGGGCAACATAATACGATGTACATCTCCCGATATAGAGGTTAATAGATGCCCACTTAAGGAGGATATGATATTAAGGTCGGTCGAGGTGTATAGCGGTAACAGAAATCCTCACCATATATGGTTTGAATAATTCTGTTGTCCTCATCTCAGACACTTATTGTTAGGATAGTATATCTCCATCTTATATGGTCTGTATCTGTGTTATTCCTGGTGATCATATAAGTCACCATTGGTCCATATGCCTCCTTATTAAGTGATGGGAAGTAGATGTACTGGGCTAGTGTCACTTTATGAGTTAGCTTATGTTAAATAATAAAACCCTGTTGTATCTTAGGTGTTAAATGGGTCACAGGTAAACAAATTCTTATATACATATATACATATTAATTTACAGCAATGGATTTCTTAGGGTCATTAACTAATGAAGGGTGTAAATGTGAAGCCCTCATTAAGTCCTTTCGGAGACAGGGTGTCCAATTTATGGATCCAGTAGCACTCCCTTCTTGTGCCCCGGCATATGCCAACCTGCACCTGGGTTGGTGGGAAAAGGAGGTGGTATTCTCTGCACGAAACTCACAATATACAGACTTCATCTATGCATGGAAACGGTACATAGATGATATCTTAGTGATATGGACAGGTACCAAGCAATGCTTTGAGGACTTTGTAACAACACTAAATATAAACAAAATAAACTTGAAATTCACTATGGAATTTGGTGATCAAGTCCTCAATTTCCTTGACTGTACATTCTCGATTACTAAATCCTTGAAGATTAACACTACCCTCTTCCGTAAACCCACTTCCACAAATAATATGCTCAGATGGGAGAGTTATCATCCGATCCCTCTGAAAAGAGGTATCCCAGTGGGACAATACCTTAGGCTGAGAAGAAATTGTTCATCAATAGATGATTTCAAGACTAAAGCCAGGGTATTGAGGGAAAGATTCAGGGAACGAGGGTACCCCATAAGATGCCTCAAACAAGCCTACCAAAGGGCACTGGAAAGTGACCGAGAAACTCTTCTACAGAAAAGTAAGAAGGATACAGACAAACAAATTAGGTGTATAGCTACCTATGATGCCGGCTGGGAGGAAGCAAAAAAGATCCTAAGCAGATTCTGGCCACTCTTGACACAAGACCCACACCTAAGGGACATTATCCCCTCTAGAGTATCGGTCACGGCCAGAAGGGGGAGAAATATAAAAGACATACTGGTACCCAGCCATCTATCCACATCTAGACACACATCAAAAAATTGGCTTACGGTGCAAGGCACATATCAGTGTGGGAGGTGTGTCGCGTGCAGCTTTATTGCCAAGGGGTCCAAAACGATTATGGACTCAACTGCCACCACTACTATCCCCATAAAACAGTTTTTTAACTGTAATACGTCCGGAATGGTATACCTACTAACATGCAAATGCGGGATGAAGTATGTCGGTAAAACCATACGCCCATTCAAGAAAAGAATAATGGAACACGTACATTCAGTGACAACAAATAGAGACACTCCAGTAGCCAGACATGTGAGATCTCACCACAGTGATACACCCCGCTGCATCAAATTTGCGGGCATTGAAAAGGTACTTATGGGTAGGAGAGGGGGTGATCTGGACCAGGCACTCAAAAGAAGGGAGTGCTACTGGATCCATAAATTGGACACCCTGTCTCCGAAAGGACTTAATGAGGGCTTCACATTTACACCCTTCATTAGTTAATGACCCTAAGAAATCCATTGCTGTAAATTAATATGTATATATGTATATAAGAATTTGTTTACCCGTGACCCATTTAACACCTAAGATACAACAGGGTTTTATTATTTAACATAAGCTAACTCATAAAGTGACACTAGCCCAGTACATCTACTTCCCATCACTTAATAAGGAGGCATATGGACCAATGGTGACTTATATGATCACCAGGAATAACACAGATACAGACCATATAAGATGGAGATATACTATCCTAACAATAAGTGTCTGAGATGAGGACAACAGAATTATTCAAACCATATATGGTGAGGATTTCTGTTACCGCTATACACCTCGACCGACCTTAATATCATATCCTCCTTAAGTGGGCATCTATTAACCTCTATATCGGGAGATGTACATCGTATTATGTTGCCCTAGTAGTATCTCTTTTAGGATTTTTTATATACTCCTAATAGAGTAAACTGCACCCTGATTATATCCATATTCGATAAAGCAAGTTGTTCCCTGGAACATGGGAAAACTTGAAGACATAAATAATGGTACAGCAGGGCAAAAGGACAACAATATCTGTATACTCCCTCTCTATAATCTGTTAGGGGAGTAACTAGCGGCTTAGATCGATCTTTAGGATCGAGACAATGTATTACACAAATATTTCGTCCCCATGTACCTTTTTCGGTTATGCTAATTCAGGATCACATGGGCGGCAGTCTCACACACGCCCCCAATGACGTGGATGGGCGGAGCTACAACACATAGACCGCCCATCAGAATTCTGGCGCGAGAGTATCCCAATAGGGGCGTTCACCGATTGGCTACCTGACGAAAGTAATGTGTTATAAAAACGAGCCGACGGCAGTGTCACCTTTACCTTTGAGAAAGGCGCTTGCATAGCGCCGAAACGTGCGTTAGGTTAATGCTTTTTTAAACTATCACCGAGCACTTTGTGTGTGTTCACCAGGTGGGGGGAGGTAGATGAGTATGTAGGAGTCTGACGAATATATCAGTTTAGAGTGATTCTGGGATTCTTCGATTTTCGTGGCCGTGTTCTTTCAGGTTCAGCACTACTATTCAGCACTTTGGCTACATGAGTACTAGTGTGATCGCAACTATTCCTAGGGTATGCTGCAATCCCCTGGAGAGACAATAGTTTAATAATGCCTGCATAAGATCTAATGATACCTGCATAAGATTTCCAGCGGATAGACAACCTTTTATTAAGCAACTTGGGAGTTTTTTACCCAGTCTGTAGATAATTCTACACAGATTTGCAGATATAGGTTTAATAACCCTGTGGTTAAGAGTAATAGTGTGTATATATGGTGTATTTTTTGCACTAGTGTAAAGACTTATTATCTCTAATAGATACTACAGTTGGGTTACACGCTAGTCGAGCTAGATACCAACAACTAGAAGCATTAAGCAATAAATCCAACAAGACTTTTCTAGTCCTGGACACAATTGATACAATGTTCTAAGTTTTATTACCTAAATGTATCCATTGTTGATAACGTTATAGTTTTATATACTATTTCTTTCAAGGGCTTTTTTCTAGCCCTCAACAAGCTGTGTCTGTATTTTGCACAGACCTCTCAGATACATAAGTTACCCCTGGAGAAAGGGTCTTAGGTACTCGATCACTCACTCCTGTCTCATTTGTAGATATTACTACCTCCCTCGATTTATATTTTTCTAGATGTGTTAGCATCATTTATAAGTTTCCTTTATTTCTTTTTGGGGAATGTGTACCCTATAATAAAGGTGTTTTTATTTTCAAACATAAGTAAACTCATAGAATCTTCCTTGGTGCCCCTGAGCCCCCCTTTTTCGTATTGGGCTTGGGTCCACCAGCAGTTCCTGTAATGTAAACATTCTAGTTTCTCTGGAACTGCAATGTTTTACATTTCAGCACTAGGTGGAAAAGGGTCACAGCACCCAGACTACTTTAATGAAATATCACAATAATAATAATTAGCTGGAGTGGTCTGGGTGCCTACAGTGTCCCTTTAAACATAAACCTTACAGACTCACATGTAACATGCTGTGGGTGTAGTATATGACTAAGTAATCATTTATGAGTGTAATGTGGTTAAAGAATATGTATTTGTGTAATTCGTGTAAATGTGCACATACACATAAACACTAGACTTTTTCACAGTGAGAAAACATTTTTTGGCTAAACCATTTTTTCTAAAAATATAAATATTTTGGGAATGTCCAATTTTCGGCGAAATTATGGTTTGGCTCGGCCGAACTCCAGTAAAAAAACAAAGACAAAAACAAAAACGATTCATAAAAAGAATCAATGAGCTGTAGTCCACCTATTGTACAGCACTAAGGAATTTGCTGGCGCTGTATAAATAAGAAAATAATAATAATAAGGGCAATGAAATGGGCTAGTCAGTGTACTGCAAAATATATCAAGTGCACTGATTGAAACATTTTTGCACAATCTGTTTTTTGCACCATTTTGGGCTTTTTTCCTGCTCCTCCTTTTTCCCTCTATTGGTCACTTTATTTTGTGATTCAGCTACATTTTGGCTCAGAGTTGAGGAATTTGAACAATCACCCAATGGGCCCAAATTCAGACGAATTGCAGTTCATAATAAAATGTTTTTGTTGGACACGATTTATAAATTAATATCCAAGGTCATAACCCTTGATTGTGCCTAAAAATGAATACCCTCAGATCCACCTGGCCCGACATAAGGCTTAGTAAATAAAGATGAGATCACTAAGGAAGGATGTTAACTCATAAGTTATATTCTTCATGCTGGGTTTGTGTATAAAGAGAATTGTTGGTACATTAAAGTAGTCAACAGGAACATGGGTCTCCAAAAAAACAACAACAGGAATTTCTGAGACTCTATCTCGATACAAAAAGTCCTGACTACTCAATGCTAAATCCCTGACCCTTGTCTCCTGGAGGCTAAAGGGTGCCAGAGCTTTCTATCATTAGATAGCCAAGTTTGAAGAGATCAGGCAAATTATGGCCTTGACATAACAGGAACGATAAATTCTCTACAACTTGGCTTCCATGACTAAATGGCATGGTCAAGGTAAAGAATCCAGCCTGAGACCTACCCTATAATAGATAAGTGCTCTCCTATCTCCCCCAATCATTTTTCTCTCTTCATCACCCTCTTTTTTTCTCTTCTATCTTTTCCCTCTGTTTCCTCGTCCTTTTTCTCTTCCTCTTTCTTCCCTTACTCTTTCAAGTCCTTTGTCCTCCGCCTCCCTTGACATCTGTCATACAATTCCTGTGACGAGTTTGTCCAAAACTTATGCTGACAATGTTCTCTTTCCTTATTCCTCTCCAGCTCCGGACTCTGCATATTTGCATGTGTGGCCTTGTGTATCTATGTTACCATACCCATCTCTGCAATTTCTGGTTATTGTATCTGGCTACTTTGTCATCTATGAAACCTCAGTAAATAATAACGACACCCCCAAAAAATAAAAAATCCAGAGACTCTTTATTCCAATTGTGAAGATTTTATGCAAATTCAGAGATGCCTGAAGAAGATCAGTAGACTGAAACATGGCTCTTTATAATGACTTTGAAACAATAAAATCTGCAAACTTGGATTCAAGACATTTTATTTCATGCTATTCACCTATTACACAATAATTAATGCTTGTTTTATGAAATTTACACATTAAACAATCAACTATATCACCATTTTAAATCTTTGCTTATGTGTGAATGTGTAGCTATACAAAAATAGCACTATGTGGGAAGGAGTCAATTCTCACACTTATATAATACTGCCACCTAGTGGATAAATTAGGAAAGGTAATTATTGCTGTCAATAAATAGGTTAAGAAGAAAAATTCACAGGCACTCCAAATTCTACCTATTATTCTGGGATTGCTGGTCCTGCTCTGGAGCACCCTTGGCCATTGGGAATGAGTGCGGTTCTCACCATTTACTCTGCTTAATAAATAGGTTATGAACACAATACAATTGCCTAAATGTATTTGCATATTTATAAATGTAATTTTGAACTAATACTGTTGATGATTTAAATATTTTCTAATTTATGTCTGTCTAATGGTTATGGGAATATATAAACGCAATTAAACAGTGAGTTGCGAATAATTGACAAGATAATTACATGTTAGGGCATAATATTAAATGTCCTCAATATGTTAATGTTCCAGTTCATCCATATTTGCTTGACACGTCCAAATACATTGTCTTCCAGTTTATTGACTAATCCTGATATGTTATAATACAAAATCAGTATTTTCTTTCAAGATCAATTATGACAGAAACTAAACTATATTCTGACTGAGAATCATTCTAGATCAAAGTCAACAACATAAATTAGAAGATAACCTTTCTCAGCATAATATTATATTGTATGGGTTAATTAAAACCTCAACTCCATCTACACTATTATTTTGGAAATAAATAAGGTAAGCGATTGCATAGTATTACATATTAATCAAGGTGGAATAGACGCTCAATGCATCTTTTCATCCCATTTATTCAGAAGCTAAAGTAAATTACAAAAACAATAAAATCAGAGGGAATATATATATATATATTTGTGGAAGCCAGCAGCAAGGGAACGTTAAATGTGCACTGCGGTCTTTAAGGATCACAAGGATCATAAAAATGTGCCCACAGATATTTATCAAGCTAGGCACGGCACACACATTAAAATCTGCTTGCTTCAGGACTTCACAGGTTATTGTAGTGAATTGTTGCTGTGCTATGCTTCTAATAATACGATGGCTTTGCTCCTTGTGGACGTTGGGTTATGCATGTCTCAACAGACACAAATGTGACATTACACAATGTTTTATTATGCAAAGTAAATGAGAAGTATGTTCGAAATTGTAATGCAATCACGATTCTCCCATGATGCTCATTCTGAATGGTCTTAATGAACTGTGACCCAGATATCAGTCATGTTGGGCTTTAAAGTAATTTATCGTAAGAGTGTGTTATAGGCTGTCCACATCACATTCCCCATATATCCTGATTTATTAACTGAATTAGACACCAATATGTTAAGCTATCATTACAGATATATTATATATGGAATCAAGAATTAAGTTATAAAAAAGATATGATTTAAACTCCCCTATTTCTCTGGTCCACCCATCATTTCAGCTGATTGTGGTCCATCTTTAAAAATGGGCAAATAAACGTGGTGATGCACAGAATTCCTGATAATTGAGGCTCAATAAACATCAACAACTGGGAAGTGTCATGTTTCATAGATTTATAGAGAGAGTCTTTCGAGATTTGACATTTGGTAGCAAAGTCATTTTTGAGATTCTATGAAAGTATTGACCTTTATGAGTAATTAGTTCTGTTAAAATCTTTGATCTGCTTCATAATCCTGCATATTTGTTTTTAATTATACAATATATCACAATATGTCAGTCTTCAGTGGCACCAGTAAGTTAAAGGAACACTTGAGTGTTTGCAATACAAAGATGTATTCCTAACACCGTGTTCCACTGCCCCCGCATCCCTGCTTCCCACCGTCGATGTAAAGGGCTAAATAAGCTTTTATTCACTTACCTTATATCAGTGCTGATGTCCCTCGGTGCTGGATCATTCTCTGACTCCTCCTACGTCAGATGATGGGGGCATTAAGCCTTCCCCATCGGAAACCATTTCCTCAATACATTCATGTAGTGTTTTCCATGATGCCTTAAGCCTTCCCCATAGAAAACTATTGCCTGAAAACATTGCTGTAGTGTTTTCCATGATGCAGATGTCCTCATGCAGAGTGTGAGAATGTCTAGCATCGTTCCAATGAGTCAAACTCTGTGAAACTGCATGAAGCGCCTCTAGTGGCCGTCTGGTAGACAAGCACTAGAGGCAATCTTAGTATTGCAATGTTAAGATTGCAGTTTCTCTATAACTCCTTTTAAGATTGTTTTTACACAAAGGGCAATCCATGTAGCAAATATATAGGATTACTAAGGTAATAAAGCATGCTCCAAAGTTCAGTCAAGATAGTTACTGATTTCTGAGATCCGTGCATTTGCAAAATTGAAATAACCTTTATAAAGTTTGATTCTCACTACCCCTAAACCTCAGTTTGGATTTGGCCAATTAAATTTACTTTAGCTTCTGAATAAATGGGATGAAAAGATGCATTGAGCGTCTATTCCACCTTGATTAATATGTAATACTATGCAATCGCTTACCTTATTTATTTCCAAAATAGTAGTGTAGATGGAGTTGAGGTTTTAATTAACCCATACAATATAATATTATGCTGAGTAGCAATATAGCACTTGCCAAGACAATTTTGCAACATAATTACTTTTTATTTCTTTCCAATTTTATCATTTTAAAGCATAAAAAGTAACAACAAAATATTATCACTTGAAGGTTAGAAATGTTAAATTGATAACATGTTTTTATTAGTGACTCAAAATGCAATGCATCTTTTCATATATTTATGTATAATTTCTATAAAAATGAAAAATACAACAATATTGTGTGATCCTCGAACCTCGGCATGGCCGACCACGGAAGCTAATGGACGCACACTGAATTAGCTCCTAAGGACCCGGGCCCCAATCCACGTCCATCGGAGGCGAATTCGCATAATGGTTAACCAGAAGAAACAAAATATGTCCCACGGGCACCCAGGGAAGACCCCTACCTCCAAATCGGGGGCACTTACCCGCTACTTTAAGGATAATCCAGACCGCGGGGAGGAGGCCGCAACTACACCTCACACAATGGCGGACACAGAACCGCAGCCCAGCAGCCCATCAGCCTCAGAAATCTCCCACATCTCGACGGATACATCAGCAGATGCTGATATTAGAACACTGCTGAAAAACTTACCATCTAAAAACGACCTGCAGGAAATGTTGGGAAAACTTGAAGCCACGTTTCACTCCAAAATGGAGGCCATGGGTACGGAAGTCCGACAACTGAATCTAAGGGTCACAGACCTAGAAGAAGAACGAGACATAATCCAGGCGCAATTAACAAACATCACATCAACAGTAGACTCCCAAGTATTATACATGGCGGCTACCCAGAGGCACATAGATGACCTAGACAACCGGGGGCGCAGGAACAACCTACGGATAACAGGCCTACCGGAATCACAAGGTGAGAGTTTAGAATCTTCACTCACTGAGCTCTTTAATCTCATCCTTGGTGAGCGAGGTGATAACCAAATCCTGATCGATAGAGCCCATAGATCATTGCGCCCAAGGGGGTTATCACCCACACCCCAAGAGACACCATCTGCAGAATACACTATTTCTCAATTATAGAGAATATTCTAAGGGCACTCAGGGAAACCTCTCAACCCCTTCTTTTCCACGGTCAACCCGTTTAGATCTATCCTGATCTATCCCGCTACACATTACAAGCTCGTAGAGCCCTAAAGCCAATTACTGAACACCTACGGAGCAGGAATATCAGATACCGTTGGGGTTTCCCCTTCGCTTTAATTGTATCTCACAAGGGCAACATGCTTTCGATATCCTCTATGTTGGACATCCCTCCCTTTCTCCAGGCTCTAGACTTACCCGACACCACAGTCATGGACTGGAACGGGCTACAGCCACAGCAGGAAACGGCAAACCTCCCACAGCGTCAAAGATGGCTCACACCTGCAAAAAAGAGGAAAAAATGATCAGAGATTTCTCTCACCACAACAGAGGAAGGGAACAACTGTAGACAACGTTCACTATCGGAATCCCAATCCCTCAGAGTAAAAGGACTGCACACCAGGTCTACCGCTCATACCCATTGATCCCACAAAGTTCAAAACTGCTAAACGGAAGATCTTAACAATCGACAACCATGCTGAGGACACCAAGCCCCTACCCTAACAATTTACCTCCTTACTCCTTACTCTTGCCGACTTCACAATGAATGAGACAGACCACTCCCGCAACCATCAGACCGAGCGACGGTTAGCGGCCAAGATCGGCACCAGAGAGCTGCCATATAGAATGTCTAAGAGCTGCACTCATAGGGCAAGATAACTATGTCACAACTAAACTTGGGAGATCACCGGACTCACCCCGTATGTTGCTGAGCCCTACTAGCCACAGAAGGACTATACCCGAACAGGATATTTGCGGTGAAACACCGAAAACGATCTTCACAGAAGTAGGGCTAAGACGAAACATGCTGAGGACACTACCCATTCACCCACTTCCAATGATCAGGTCGTATTCATGTATACTATAGGGATTAGTATTCTTGGTTACCCGATATACGCACTTTTCCTTGGGGTACCCCAGACACTCTCTTGGACTTTGGAAAGTTTACCCTATGAGTAATTAGAATGTTCAGGTCGTTTATATATTTATATGTTTATGTATAATATAAGGATTGGTATTATAGGTCACCCGATATAAGCACGATTTCTCGGGGAGCCGTTGACATGGGCATTGGCAAAAATACCCCATAAGTACTTAGAGTGTTATAACTGTCATGATTGTTATTATGCTGGGAGGCAATTAAGGAACTCTTCCCCCTTCCCCCCTTCCCCCCCCCTCGTTCCCCTTACCCTCCCTCCTCCACGCATGCTACCTAGGTTGCTGATTTGTTGGATATCATCCGCGCCTCTTAAAGGTTATTCCACACCATCGGATCCCTGTTCCCGGGATCCTACGCAATGCCACACTAACCCCTTAATAATACTCAGGTATCTATCTGTTGCGTCAAGATAGAATACCGTTACTCTCGGTAATTGAGAGAATCCCTAATAACAGGGATATTATTTCTTGCACCCCACCCCCTCCCCACCATACCCTCCAGCCCCCACCAATACGAAACTCACTACAGGTAACTGTTACATCCTCATTCCAGTCTTTCCCAGTAGTGAAACTACCCAGGGCCGGCCTTAGGCATTTAGACGCCCTGTGCGAAAAATCTTCACAGCGCCCCCCCCCCCCGTCATCCATGTATGCTGTAATGTTTGTGTTGTCTGTGTATGTGATAGTAGGTGTGATGACGGTGTGTGATATGTATGCTATTTGTGATATTTGTAATGGGTGTATTAACAGTGTGTGATATGCGTGTATTGGTTGTATGTGACACACACACACACACACACACACAGAGTCAGACGGCCATACACACACACAGGAAGACAGTCATACACACACACACAGACACACAAAGGCAGACAGTCTCACACACACACACAGGCAGACAGGCAGTCATACACACAGACACAGACAGACACAGACAGTAATACACACACACAGAGGCAGACAGTCATACACACACACACGCAGACAGTCATACACACAGACAAACACGCAGACAGTCATACACACAGACACACACAGGCAGACAGTCATACACACAGACACACACAGGCAGACAGCCATACACACAGAGGCAGTCATACACACAATCATACACACAGAGGCAGACAGTAATACACACAGACACACACACAGAGGCCGACAGTAATACACACAGACACACAGTGGCAGTCATACACACACACAGACACACACAGGCAGACAGTCAGTCATACACACAGACACAGACAGTAATACACACAGACACACACAGAGGCAGACAGTAATACACACAGACACACACAGGCAGACAGTCATACACACAGACACACACAGAGGCAGACAGTCATACACACACACAGACACACACAGGCAGACAGTCATACACACACACACAGACACACACAGGCAGACAGTCATACACACACACAGACACACACAGGCAGACAGTCATACACACACACACAGACACACACAGGCAGACAGTCATACACACACACACACAGACACACACAGGCAGACAGTCATACACACACACACAGACACACACAGGCAGACAGTCATACACACACACACACACACACACACACAGGCAGACAGTCATACACACAGACACACAGAGGCAGACAGTCATACACACACACACAGACAGTAATACACACAGGCAGAGAGTCACACTCACCTGACAATCCCACAGTTACCTGTGGAGTTCATTGTGGAGGCAGTGCAGCTCCTGGTGACTGTTTGGTGGGGAAGCAGGGACTCCTTTTAGCTGCGCCCCCGCCGCACGGTAAGCTCCGCCCCCCCCCTGCAAATTTGAAAAAAAATATATATTTATTTTTAGTTTTTTTAAATCCCGGCCGGCTGTGCGGCCGCACGGCGCCCCCTGCTATATGGCGCCCTGTGCGGCCGCACAGCTCGCACACCCCTAAGGCCGGCCCTGAAACTACCCCTTCCCCGAGACCCCATCGCACCCCTCTGGGTGAGAGAGGTCTCTGAAACTCCCTACGTAGCACTCTGCTTCGCAACGAGCGGACCACTGCCACTACTTGTTGTGACTTTCAGTTCAATTATATATTTTTTTACTGTTGTTTTGTTTAATTGTTTAACTATCTAAATACCTGTTGGTACCTCGATATACTGTGACTACACGTAACCTGTTCTAACTAGCCTCACCGCTGATACTGATAAACTAGGATACAAATTGCTACATTAAAGCTACTGCATCTCCAAATAAGGATCAGATTACTCCCAGCAGATTACCGCATCCCTAGAACACACCTATAACCCTCACAATTCCCACGCAGCTTGAATGCCAAGCAATGGCCTCAATAACAATATTAACACAAAACGCCAAGGGTCTTAACACCCCGGAAAAACGGTCTATGGCACTGTCTGACTTTCGTAGACATAAGGCAGTCATTGTCTTTATCCAAGAAACCCACCTCCGCAAAGGTACAGCCACTAAAATACGCAACAAAGACTATCCCCAAGGCTTTCATGGGCACTAATCTAAATCACGAGGGGTGGCGATACTGATAGGCAGACAAACACAATTTACCCTTCAGGAACACCTAACAGACAAGGCTGGTAGATTCCTGTTTGTGAAGGGGACTCTAGGCAACGTCAAACTGACATTAGCCAATCTATACGCTCCCAACAAAAAACAGAACCACTTTTTGAAGAAAATCCTCCATAAACTTAATGATTTCCAAGAAGGTATCCTACTAATGGGTGGGGATATCAACATCTCCCTAGATGGGTGTGGCGAAACCAACCTCGCCACTGGGCCCTGGAGAAGCCTGTTTGCCCGCCTCCTACCTGCTGACTATGGCCCCTGGATTATTTGGGGCATATTGTATTTTATTGTGCGACTGCTGGCCCTTTAAGTACAGTGAATGGTATTTTATTGTACTGCTGCTGGCCCTTTAAGAACTGTCTGGGGACATATTGAGACTTTGGATAACAATACCCTTTAAGACTATGGCCTCTGAAAAGGAATGGACTTTTATTGGGTGTGTATGGCCCTTTAAGAACCGTCTGGGGATATATTGTGACTTTGCTGAACAATGTCCCTTTAAGACTATGTCCCCAGACCTGTAAAATAACTTGCCCCTGGCTCTCTCCCACTTGGTTCAGTAAATAGGGCTTACTGAACCAAGTACCACACAGGCGGACCACCCAGAAGTTAAAGTGTGCAGGCAATTTACCTCCCAGGCTGTGAGGTTACTGCAGGTTAATTGCATGTGGCGGTGGCCATCTTTGTTCAGTCGAATGCGGTCAGCGGTGTATGCTAAAGATTCTGTGGAACTGAAATCGGCTACACATTTTTCCGAAAACCGCTGACCCTTACCTTCTCCCATACTGAACTTGCAGCTCCAGAGACTAAGTCCCGTTCGAAATGGGACTTAGTCGTTTTTTCACATGAAATTGACCGGCCGCACAGCCCAAATCTATGGAACTGTTTTGGGCAGGAAAATGTGCTTGCGGTCGGTCATAAAGGGACCTCCAGCTAACTTTTGATCCACTGGAGGGATTTTGGAAGGGTTTATGTTTAAAGTATGCTGATTCCAAATATGTAATTGTTATGAATATTAGATGTATGGTTTTAAAGTTATAGCACATGTATAAAAACTGTATTTTCCCTGCCTGTAATAATTATGTTAACTGGTTATCTGAGGGGAGGGAACCTGGGGGTTGTAACCATTATGCTATTGGTTGTTTTGTCCCTCCCTGTGGGCGGTCCTGTATTCCCAACACTTGTAATAAAAGCCAGGCTGGATGTGCCAGTCGAGAGTTCCTGTTTTAACCCTCAAAGTGAAGTGTCGTCTCATTATTGGGGGAAGGATTTATTGCATGCTGTTCCAGTTGACTGCTAGGAGTGTAAGCCTATTCGTATGGTTCCTATTCAACGGTCTACAGCATTCAGAGGCTTGAGAGGATTTATATGCTTCTCTGATTCGGTGATTGTGGTGTCTGCCAGAGTGCTTGGAGTCCTCAGGAAGCGCTAGGAGCATCCATTAACGGAGGTACCAAGTCGGGGTGCCAGGCGATCCGTTACATTGGTGGCAAGCGGTGGGATGGCGTCCTAGTGTGAGGTAAAGCAGCTCAGAGACACTGTTTGGATTTACAAATTGAGGGCAACGCTAGCAGTCGTGCAGCGCCCCTGGGAGCAGACAAGTATGGAAGGTTCTGGCTCTGGAGATGATTGGCTGGCCGAGGTGAGGCAGCGAGTGGCCGAGTATGGGGATGATATACCCATGGAGACACGCCGGGTGATCTGGAACCAGGTCATGGCCGAGCGAAACACAAGGCTGGACCGAGAATTCCAGCTGGCGAAAGAGAGGAAGTATGGCTCAGCAGCAGGAGCGTTACAGCAGCCGAGTAGAGGCTGCATCCAAGGAGGTTAGCCGTCTTTCCCTGAGGCGGCGGGAGGAACCCGAAGTGGGGGTCCTCATAGACTGGTCCTGTGAGGAACCACAACAGGCAGGTAGAGATGGGACCAAGGTCTCTCCACCTGGCCCACCGGGATGCTGGGCAGCCGGCCCAGATCCCCAGCAGCAGCAGCCAGAGTTGTCAGGTGGGGAAGCAGGTGGCCCTTACTCACAAATTTTGAGGGGCCTCACGGATTGGTCCTGGGAAGACCCACAGATGGCAGGTGGAGATGGGACTGCGGTCTCTCTACCGGCCCTACAGGGATGCTGGGCAGTCGGCCCAGATCCCCAGCGGCAGTGTGCGTTACAGGGAGCTGAAGGTGCCGTTCTTGCTCCCCAGCGGCAGTCTACGGTGCAGGGAGAGGAGCCTGTTATCCCCTCTCCCCAGCGGCTGAAGGTGTGTAAGGGACAGGAGTTTGTTATTCCCTCTCCCCAGCGGCAGCGCAGCTCACCAAGGGGAGACAGTAAGCCCCTCACCAGCGCAGATGGGACCGTGGTCTCTGCGCCCTGCCTACAGGGAGTACAGAGGGTCAGCCCTGCTCCCCAGCGGCTGAAAGTGTGTAAGGGATAGGAGTTTGTTACCCCCTCTCCCCAGCGGCAGCTTAGCACACCAAGGGGAGACAGTAAGCCCCACACCAGCACAGATGGGACCGTGGTCTCTGCGCCCAAGTTACAGGGAGCTGAAGGGGACATCCTCCCTCCCCAGCGGCAGTGTGATTTGTTGGGAATTGGTAGCCCAGTCTCCATTCCCCAGCGGCAGAGTATCCAGCAGGGAATAGAGAGCCCAGCTTCCTTTCCCCAACAGCAGGACTCTGTGTTGGGAGGAGAGACAGTCGGTCTCCCTCCGCAGAGACTGGAAGTATGTATGGGAGAGGAGATTGTTACCACCTCTCCCCAGCGGCGGATCATTAATGTACAGGGAATAGAGAGCCCAGTCTCCATTCCCCAGCGGCAGAATGTTCTAATGGGAGAGGAGCTGGTTACCACCTCTCCCCAGCGGCAGCTTAATGTACCAGGGGGAGACTGTAAGCCCCACAACTGTGCAGATGGGACCGTGGTCTCTGCACCTACAGCACAGGGTGTAAGGACAGTCAGTCCTGTCCCCCAGCAACAAGGCTGCTTAGCCAAAGGGGAGACAGTCGGTCTCCCCCTCCAACAGCGGAACTATGTATCCAAAGGGGAGACAGTCGGTCTCCCCCTCCGGCAGCAGAGCTGTGCATCTAAAGGGGAGACAGTCGGTCTCCAGCAAGCAGGCTCCAACCAGACTACTCCCGGGGTAGTGCTGGCACCAGGGCAGAGTACCGCTGGGCTCTGCTCACTCAGCAACCCACCACAACAGCCTACCAGTCCCCCACACAGCCGTGGTAAGGCACCTGGACATGGACAAGATTCTCCCTTACCCAGGTGTAGTAACCGTTTATTGTGGGTGGGCTGTACTGCTGTTTCTGTCTTGTGGGTGGGCTGCTGGACTAACAAGGGCACTGACCGGCAGGAGGTCAGATACCCTGTTAGTCTGTTTGGAAAAGGGGAGAAATGTGGCGAAACCAACCTCGCCACTGGGCCCTGGAGAAGCCTGTTTGCCCGCCTCCTACCTGCTGACTATGGCCCCTGGATTATTTGGGGCATATTGTATTTTATTGTGCGACTGCTGGCCCTTTAAGTACAGTGAATGGTATTTTATTGTACTGCTGCTGGCCCTTTAAGAACTGTCTGGGGACATATTGAGACTTTGGGTAACAATACCCTTTAAGACTATGGCCCCTGAAAAGGAATGGACTTTTATTGGGTGTGTATGGCCCTTTAAGAACCGTCTGGGGATATATTGTGACTTTGCTGAACAATGTCCCTTTAAGACTATGTCCCCAGACCTGTAAAATAACTTGCCCCTGGCTCTCTCCCACTTGGTTCAGTAAATAGGGCTTACTGAACCAAGTACCACACAGGCGGACCACCCAGAAGTTAAAGTGTGCAGGCAATTTACCTCCCAGGCTGTGAGGTTACTGCAGGTTAATTGCACGTGGCGGCGGCCATCTTTGTTCAGTCGAATGCGGTCAGCGGTGTATGCTAAAGATTCTGTGGAACTGAAATCGGCTACACATTTTTCCGAACACCGCTGACCCTTACCTTCTCCCATACTGAACTTGCAGCTCCAGAGACTAAGTCCCGTTCGAAATGGGACTTAGTCGTTTTTTCGCATGAAATTGACCGGCCGCACAGCCCAAATCTATGGAACTGTTTTGGGCAGGAAAATGTGCTTGCGGTCGGTCATAAAGGGACCTCCAGCTAACTTTTGATCCACTGGAGGGATTTTGGAAGGGTTTATGTTTAACGTATGCTGATTCCAAATATGTAATTGTTATGAATATTAGATGTATGGTTTTAAAGTTATAGCACATGTATAAAAACTGTATTTTCCCTGGCTGTAATAATTATGTTAACTGGTTATCTGAGGGGAGGGAACCTGGGGGTTGTAACCATTATGCTATTGGTTGTTTTGTCCCTCCCTGTGGGCGGTCCTGTATTCCCAACACTTGTAATAAAAGCCAGGCTGGATGTGCCAGTCGAGAGTTCCTGTTTTAACCCTCAAAGTGAAGTGTTGTCTCATTATTGGGGGAAGGATTTATTGCATGCTGTTCCAGTTGACTGCTAGGAGTGTAAGCCTATTCGTATGGTTCATATTCAACGGTCTACAGCATTCAGAGGCTTGAGAGGATTTATATGCTTCTCTGATTCGGTGATTGTGGTGTCTGCCAGAGTGCTTGGAGTCCTCAGGAAGCGCTAGGAGCATCCATTAACGGAGGTACCAAGTCGGGGTGCCAGGCGATCCGTTACAATGGGGCATTAGACTCCACAGCCAAGCTACAGCCGTACATGACACAAATTAGGAAACAAATAAACACTACGCTGTTCGAGGCTCAACTATTTGACTATAAAGTATACAATAGTGAGTAGGCGCTTCCAAAAATGGAATGAAAGTGGATATACAACAGTAGTGGATGATACAGCAGTGTTTCCCAGACACTAAATCAAAGTAAGTATAAATGAAGAGTGTGTATCAAAAACCACATAGGGAGTGATAGTCCCAAAAACAAATGTAATCGTGATAAGTAATCATAACATACAACCTGAAACATAGGCAGCTGGCAAAATGTAATCTACAAAATATAAAAAACGGAACATAACATAGTGTATACTGTATAATACAAGTGTATGCTGAAATAAAGGTGGACTGTCACTCACATTTAGCAGAGCCGTACCAGGCTCTGTATAATAAGCTCAAGGGTGCCAATTCAGGCTGACAACACTCCAAGAAATGGCTGGACAGGTTCCGTAGTAGAAAAAATGTATATTTATTTGAAGATAAAAATATAAAGTGAACTCCTGGTTATAAGGGAGTGGAACCCTGATATAAATAATATAAAAAAATATAAAAAAGAGGGGTATCCACTTACCCAAACAGTATTAGCCTTTGGAGTGGTATAAAACAAATATATAAAATACAAACAAATGTGGAAATAGCAGCAAACGCGTTTCGGCTCGGTAGCCTTCTTCCAGTGCTGTTTCTCAAGTCCTCATGGCTTGTTTAAATGCGCCCGGCATTTCTGATCACCTGTGCGCATTTTTCCTTCCGCATACGTCACTTCCGGTATTTTCGAGCGATGTCATTTCCGGTTTTGCCAGTTGGAACGCATGGTGGAACGCAAACAGCGTTCAATCATTTCCGGAATCGAAGAGAATATATGTCTTAGAGCAAATACATAATATAAGAGACAGAAAGTATAAATAAAACAAAATGCAATAGATGAACGGCCACATAAGTGGCTCAGAAGCTGTCAACAGTTATCTATACACTATTATTGGCAAAAGTCAATATATGGAAAATACATCTAAATAGGATGGAAGAGCTGGCAAAATAGAACAAAAGGGAAAAAGGATATGTAGTCAGATATTAATCAAAAATATATAATATAAACAGATATGGCAAAAAAGAAAATATAATATATGGAAAAAATATTTTAATTTAAAAAATGAGAAAACTCAAAATCTAAATTTAACCCATTTGGAAATAAGCAGTCTACATCAAAGATCCATTTACTTTCTATCTTTGCCAGCTCCTTTACATTATTTTCACCCCTCCAATTTTTTTCTTTCTTAAGAATAGCCATAAACGACAGTACAGATGGATCGCGTCTATGTTTTTTAGCAAAGTGTGCTTCTGAGCCACTTATGTGGCCGTTCATCTATTGCATTTTGTTTTATTTATACTTTCTGTCTCTTATATTATGTATTTGCTCTAAGACATATATTCTCTTCGATTCCGGAAATGATTGAACGCTGTTTGCGTTCCACCATGCGTTCCAACTGGCAAAACCGGAAATGACATCACTCGAAAATACCGGAAGTGACGTATGCGGAAGGAAAAATGCGCACAGGTGATCAGAAATGCCGGGCGCATTTAAACAAGCCATGAGGACTTGAGAAACAGCACTGGAAGAAGGCTACCGAGCCGAAACGCGTTTGCTGCTATTTCCACATATGTTTGTATTTTATATATTTGTTTTATACCACTCCAAAGGCTAATACTGTTTGGGTAAGTGGATACCCCTCTTTTTTATATTTTTTTATATTATTTATATCAGGGTTCCACTCCCTTATAACCAGGAGTTCACTTTATATTTTTATCTTCAAATAAATATACGTTTTTTCTACTACGGAACCTGTCCAGCCATTTCTTGGAGTGTTGTCAGCCTGAATTGGCACCCTTGAGCTTATTATACAGAGCCTGGTACGGCTCTGCTAAATGTGAGTGACAGTCCACCTTTATTTCAGCATACACTTGTATTATACAGTATACACTATGTTATGTTCCGTTTTTTATATTTTGTAGATTACATTTTGCCAGCTGCCTATGTTTCAGGTTGTATGTTATGATTACTTATCACCATTACATTTGTTTTTGGGACTATCACTCCCTATGTGGTTTTTGATACACACTCTTCATTTATATCAACTATTTGACTGTTGGAGGATGATACATCTGACGCGCAGAGATTACTCTTTTTACTCACCCCCCTCAGAAACGTACTCTCGCATAGACACTATATTTCTCCAACACAGATACCTGTCATTAGCGACATCAGCCACCTATGGGCCAATCACTTGGTCAGACCACGCCCCAATGACACTGACACTAAACATCCCCAACCTCCCACACCCCCCGACCCATTGGAAGTTAAATGATCTCCTATTAATTGATGCGGACAACATAACACAATTGGAAAAAACAGCCAACACCTACTTTGAGGAGAACACACAGCCAGACATACACTCGCCTCTCATTTGGGAAGCTCACAAAGCAGTACTGAGAGGGGAATTAATCCATATAGCCTCCTCCTTTAAACGTAAGAGGGAACAAAGAATAACTCAATTGACGCGGGAACTACAACTGCTTGAAACTGAGCACCAAGATCACGCATCTCCCATTGACACCTATAAAACAATCCTAGCAAAACGGTCAGAGCTTACAACCACACTACAACTTCACGCCCAACGCAGAATCTCGCTCACAAAACACCTATACTACACTAAAGGGGGAAAGGCAGGTAAATTACTCGCGCAATCATTGAAACATGATAAACATACCACCTTTATCTCAGAAATCAAATCAGATTCAGGGACACTGACTCAAAAAATGCCGGATATAACTAAGGAATTCCATAAATGTTACACCAATCTCTACAACATAATCGAAAGTCCAACCGACCACAGAAGAGATACTTGCATACCTACACCCAAGAATTAAAAGAACGATCCCACCTAATGACGTGGCCTTCTTGGACGAACCTATTTCAATAGAAGAATTCACTAGCACAGTTAAATCACTACCCACGGGTAAAAGTCCAGGGCCAGATGGGTATACCGGGAAATACTATAAAACACTACCTCCGATCCTAGCACGCCCTTTCATTGAGGCGTTTGCCACACAAAAATTATCTCTCCCAATACCCACGCCTAGTCTGGAGGCCACTATCACTCTTATCCCGAAACCGGGAAAAGATCCAGCGATATGCGGCAGTTACAGGCCGATCTCCCTCATAAATATTGACTTAAAGATCTTGACAAAAATCATGGCGAACAGACTTAAACCCTTCCTCTCGACCTTGATCCACCAGGACCAAGCTGGATTTGTACCAGGCAGGGAGGCAAAACACAACATGATGAAAATAATAAACCCAGTTCACTGGGCCCAGACACATAAAATCCATAGCACACTTCTAGCAATAGACGCCGAAAAGGCATTTGATAGAGTCAACTGGTCTCTTCTTACACTTACGATGAGTTCCCTGGGCTTTGGGCCAAGATGGGTGGAGTGGTTGGCTGCTATATATTCGAGGCCCACGGCACGCCTACGTATAAATGGGCAGCTTACACAGCCGGTCACTATCACAAATGGCACGAGACAGGGCTGCCCTCTATCCCCCCTCTTGTTTATTCTGGTCCTGGAGCCATTTCTCCAAGGGATACGAGATAACCAAAGCATCAAAGGTCTTCAAGTAGATAACCGAGACTATAAAGTCATGGCGTTTGCATTTGCTGATGACCACACCATTTCCAACCCACTTTCCACTATACCAGTCCTTATGGCAGAAATGGAGATCTATGGTAAAGTCTCCAATTTCCAGGCCAACCTCACAAAATGTGACCTAATGCCCATCTACTCCACAAAATACCTAAACACCCAACTGAGAGCGAGGTTTCATTTTACGTGGCAACCCACGTCTCTCAAATACTTGGGAGTCCATGTACCTAAGAACCTTAAACTCCTCTTTGACCTAAACTTCCCCACATTGATGACAGATATTACCAAGGATTTACAAAAATGGCATAAACCCTGCTTTGGATGGTCCTGCAGGATTAACATCATTAAAATGAACGCCCTACCGCGTCTCCTTTACGTCCTACAGGCCCT
This sequence comes from Pelobates fuscus, assembly GCF_036172605.1. NCBI lineage: Eukaryota > Metazoa > Chordata > Amphibia > Anura > Pelobatidae > Pelobates > Pelobates fuscus. The sequence continues at coordinate 43,508,666 of NC_086322.1, read as the reverse complement.
TCCAATCCAAATACAAAACAGATTTTTCTCTAAAATTAGAACTATATTCACAAATATTATATGGTCGTATACACAGCCGAGAATAGCATATGCGACTTTAATCAAAAGTAGGGAGAAGGGGGGGCTAAACCTCTCAGATATAGATACCTACCATAAGGCAACCCATTTGAGTAGAATTTATGAATGGACACGTCCCGAACCAGCATACCATTGGGTCCAACTAAAAAACGTGTTCTCAACCGTCCCCCTAAAGGACCGCCTGTGGTTACCCAAACGGTTCACACACACCCCACAACATATGGAATCGCATCCAACTATAACAGCCACAACTCAGACATGGCACAAACTAGTGAATTCAACTGATATTTCCCCATACCCGTCACCTCTTTACCCGCTCACCAACAACCCAAAATTCCAAGGAGGACAATCTGGGTTGAATTACAACACTTATCACAGCGGCACCACACTACTGCTGCGGGATGTGCTCACAAATAATAAACTAAAAACATTACAACAAATTCTCCCCAATGAACACCCAACAGGGAACCAATTACTGCAATACGCTCAATTAAAACAATTTATTAAAACTCAAGATCTACTACCTAAAGGAGATCGTTCCTTGACGGTGTTTGAAAATCTTTGTGTGAACCACCCGCTCACAAAAAAGTTCTTGTCCACGTTATACCAGGCGACTAGGGAATCACGACTCTCGGGACTCCCGACCTGCACCCAACACTGGACACAAGAATTACAAATTGAGATCACACAAAAGCAATGGCAAACTATATTCATGTCCTCTCACAAAGCTTCCACCTCTCTCCTGGCCCAAGAAAGCAACTATAAGCGCATTACCCGATGGCACTACACACCGGCAAAAATCAAACAAATACACAACACAGACACTAGTACTTGCTGGAGATGCCAGTACACGGATGAGCACCATGCCCACATTTGGTGGCAATGCCCACACATCGCCAAATACTGGAGCAGAATACACTCTCTCATTCAAATGATTCTAGGCACCAAATTTGCCTTGTCACCAATACACCTTCTCTTCCTAGAAACCCCCCCAAGACTGCGAAAACCGCAAACTGTATTGTTTAAACACTTAACTATGGCGGCCACTCAGTTGATCCCAAAACTCTGGAAACAGACACAAGCCCCGACCATCAGAGAGTGGTTTACGAGAGTAGAAAGTATCAAACCAGTGGAAGCGATCTCTTACGCTGTCTCCAAAAATAACCAATACTTCATAAATATTTGGGACCCTTGGACACGATTCATAAGCACCACCCATAATTACTAATCAAACAACAGCGATCACACTTACTTACACTCCTCTCTTCCCCCTCCCCCCCCCCCCTCCTCATACTGCCCATGGTAAAAGCAGAAACTCAACGAATACATGTTTAGGCGGTACCACCCCCTTCCCTCACTTCAATAAAGCGGATTCAACATTAATCTCTAATCTGATACGCTAATCTGATACCTTATTGCAAATTTATGTGTCATTTTTATATTCCATGCATAACCCTATGTTTTGTTATGTCACAATGCACTAACAGGTTTCTGTACTTAAAGACCAATTATCTGTTGACACTGTGAATGATATTCATGTAACTATAAAAATAAACATTTTTATAAAAAAAAAAAGGAGGGGCTCCACTACTATACTTTTTGTTTTGTTTTTTGTTTTTTTACATTTATTGAGTCACCTCAGGTTGTAGAACAAAATATATCTTTTTATGAAAACAACTACTACGTTATCTTAATAACAAAAAATACATACACTGATCAGCCACAACATTAAAACCACCTTCCAAATATCAGGTAGATCCTCTAGTGCTGCCAAAACAGTTCTGATTTATCGAGGCAGAAACTCCACAAGACCTCTGAACGTTTCCTGTGATATCTGGCACCAAGACAATAGCAGCAGATCCTTTAAGTGTCACATCTTGCTCTGTTCTGTGGAGATGTCTGGCCTTGGCTTCTAGTATCCAGTACTCTTTTTACAATTCTTGTTTTGGTTTTTCTTGTTTTTTTGTTTTCTAGTTTGTCTGGTTTTCTTTATGCTGGGATTTCTGGGTTCATTCCTAGAGTCCGTCCCTGGATTTCCCAGTCTCTTGGATTCATTTAAATGTTTGTTTTATTTGCCACACCCGTTTGTTTTCCATCATTCCTTTTTGTTTCAGTGTCCTGCAGGCAGCTGCTCAAAGCTTCTGCCCTTTCTTGCAGGTAAGTGCTATATCTGTCTTCTTCGGTTGTTTTAGCATGCATTAGGCAGTGTAGGACCTGCCAGATATGGGGTACATTGGCGTTGTTGGCAGGCTTATGCAATGTATGATCATATAATGTGACTAAATCCCTATGATTTTCATATATAGTGCTTAGTTATTTCTCCTCTTCTTTTGCCTTGTTATCTTGTCTTGTTTTTAGTTTGTATACCCAGTCCATGTACAGTCCTGTCCAGTGATGCCCATGTTATGTTCATGTTTTCCTCATGTCTTGTGTATATGTTCTGGGTTTAGCTTACTATCTTTCTCTGGTTCTGGGTTCTATTAGTTTTGTCTTGTTTTCTTGTTTGGTGTCTCTCTAGTCTTGCCTTGATTCTGTACTGGATACAAACCTGCTGCAGAGCCTCCCTATTTAGCTCCTGGGAGGTCTGCTTAATTTCCAAGCTCCTAGTTCCTGGTATCCGCTGAAGCTGATTCAGGGTCTAGGTATGTGGCTGCACAAACGCTGGTGCTCAACACCAGGGGGCGTGCGGTTACCCTGCACCAGACCCTGCTAATCCACCTCCACACTGTGACTCCTACTCTGAACATCAGGCATACTGGGTCCCGGTCCACGCACCGCCGCCCGGACAGTGTCTGGGTCCCGGGCACCAGACCGCCACCCGTGACATTAAGTCCCACAAGGTGGGGCCTTCATGGATGTGAAGTGGGACCTTCATGGATCGGATTTGTGAGGTGGGGCCTTCATGGATCAGATTTGTTGTTCCAACACATGAGATTGAGGTCTGGTGAATTTAGCGGCCAAGGCAACACCTTGAACTCTTTGTCATGTCCCCCAAACCATTCCTGAACAATTTTTGCAGTGTGGCAGGATGCATTATCCTGCTGAAAGAGGCCACTGCCATTAGGGAACACCATTGCCATGAAGGGGTATACATGGTATGTAACAATCTCTAGGTAGGCAGTATGTGTCAATGTAACAACATTTCCTATACCACAATTCTGGCAGAATTATGAATGTATTCCATTTCTGCAATATCGACTTCTGAGTAAATGCTGAGCTGCATGTCTCGTTTTTCCAATTATTACCTTGTGCATTATCTTTTTGATCTCAAAGCTGTTTATTGAGTATGGCAAAAAAAAAAAAAAGAATGTAGGTCCTAACGTCAATATCAATGCAAACAGTGTGTACAATATTATACAGTTATACAGTTGTGTAGAATGCATGCCAGATAGAAGCAGGATATGTTTTGTATCTCGACTGACTCTTTACATTAGTTGGCAAGGTTGTTACTAGCTGATTGTAAAATAATAACCGGTGTACAGTATCTAACATGTAAAGAGAGTACAACATGCCATTTTGAGTAACAGATAACCGATTGTGAGAGACACCCAGGTTCTACGATAATATAGTTTGCAGTACTATCAAGTATATGTGAGTAAGCGGCCTTGCTGATAAGCCGTACCTAGTGCTTCAGGTAAGATTTGCAGGGGTCGTCACCGCATGATCACATTGGGTATGGTGCTTTCGTCTGGTCTAGTTGGGCCATTCTGTAGTAGTGCTGCATTTGTCATGAGGGTGTCACCTTATAGATTGGAGGTGTGTGTCCCTGTGGTGCCATCCAGGTGTATAGGTGCCTTAGCTTTATCTACCATACATCCAGTCGTAGTACTCTTATGTATCAGAGGGGCATGTCCTCAGTTTTACGGTGAAGGACTATTGGGCCTCAGCTGGATCCCACTGCCAGCGGGTGTGTATACCCTGCTCTGTGCATTTTTTAATTAGTTGTTAATGTATACCTGAAATTAAAGTCAAGTTAACGCTGTTAAACCAAGTTGATTCAAATTCCCCACCAAAGGTCTTTTTGATAATAAAACCTGTTTTCATTAAAGGCAAAAAAAATAAATAACCTTATATCCTTTAATGATGATAATTGATCCCGTTATTCAAATAGAAAATATATTTTCCACCCACGCTTCACTAACCTGCTTCTCTTTTAACTACAACCCCTTCATACAATGTTTATGATTCTTACTTATGGTAAGCCACTTTTTACTCACCTTTACATTTGATATAACTAGACCCCATTCTCAATAGACTGATCTAGTTTGAGCATAGCCCTCATCACTTTCTCTTCTATTACATCCAACTTGTCTTGTTACAACGGTTTGTTTCATGAGCATCATCGTGCCATATACAGAATTGTGTATTTGGCCCTGGCTGGGATTGAACCTGTATTCTCTGCATCCCAGTCAGTGACCTTACCGCATTAGGTCTCGCGGGCGGGCAGGATCAGTCTCGCCCACCGGCCGATGTAATGCAGAGGGAGGAGCGGCGCGGAGGAAGAAGCAGCAACGTGGGACATGTCGCTGCCTCTGGTAAGTAACTGAAGGGGTTTTCACACCTTCAGCAACCAGGGATTGGGAGGTGGGAGGGAGAGGGGACCTGCAGTGCAAGGAAAACAGATTGTTTTCATGGCACTGGAGTTTCCCTTTAAACCCTGCCTTGCTAGAGACTCATTGTCAGATCGTTTTGTTCCTGTTTGCGAATCTTTGCTGTACGTCTGACTCCTGGTTTGATTCTCTGCCCTGTCTTACATTTCTGCCTGATTGCCGCCTGTCCTGACCATTGATATCGACCACAACTACTCTCTTTGGATTATCCTTGCCTGTACTGCGTTTCTGGACCACTGTGCCTTATCAGTCCCAGTGCACTGTTTCACAGCCTTGGGGATTTCTGCCTTGATTCCCCTTGGCTTGTGTCAAATTGCAAAGGGTGCTTTATCTCTGCATGTCGGACTCCTCCTCAAGGTAAGATCCTGACAGCTTGTCAGTCCATTAATTGTACATCACCATAGAATATGCTGGTGCTTTATAAATAATGACAATAGCAATACTAATAGTTGGAACAAATCTGATGCAGTCAAATTATGGTAAATATCACCATTTGACACAAATGTAAGAGTTAAACATATGTCATTGATTATATAATACAATATTGGTCAAATCTGTTGTTTTGCCAGTTCACATTGAACAGATTGCAGTGTATAGTTACATCAGGTTAATTAGTAACATGAGAATTTCCAGATCGTTGATGCACATCACTCTAACATTCCATAAAGTTGTGCTGAGATTCCTATAGGAGAAATGCTGTGGTGTAGAATAAAAAATATGAACTTCTGCCATAATTTTTAAGTTTCCGTAGCATTTATAGAACAGGTGTATTTTCTAAACCATTAAATGAAGACAATTGATAAGAGAATTGCAGATTTTAGCCCAAATATCACGACAGGAAAATTAGCTAAGTTGGCCTGCCAATCCGTTTTTTGTTTTGTTTAAAATGTTCAATTATCTTTTCTCCGTATTTTCCAGTTTAGTGCACACTGAGGAACGTAAAGCATGATTGACAGCTCTAGATTGACTGTTTAGTAGGCCTGATGCTGGCCCAGTTGATGGACCTAATGAGAGAAGTTGATGTCACACGGTAGTTTTGGACTGTATGTGTGACACAGTAACATTACTGTTGATCCACACGACCTCTGGACTCTCCCTCCTGTTTGATTGGGATGTTGCATATCTGTCACAACATGAGACCCAGCCTCCAAGCATAGCAGAGGTTGAGACCTGGGAAACCATTAAACAATAAACAAGTTGTTTAAGACTTGAAGTCTTTTATAGCAGCATCAGCCTCTTTCGTAATAAGTACATGGAAAATGTTTCTGCATCTGTCTCTCCAATATTCCCTATATTAATCTGTCTGTGATAAAGGGTGGTTGAGGCACTCAATGCAATGACCATGCTATTCCAAAATATAAAACATAATCTCAATTTATTCTTTAATAATTAGTATTCCATGGTTACTGAATAGCCAGCTGAAGGTCGGGCAACTAGGGAATTACATAGCTGAATAGGCTGAAAAGAGCCCCTTAGAATGGCAGCCAGATTTATCCTTGGATCAAAAAGCTATTACCCCACAATTTAAGAATTGGCACCCTATATATTATGTTTTTGCAAGTATGCATCCTGCTGCATAATGAAAACACTTCTTCAGGCAGATAATTCCACATCCTTATTGATCTTACTGTAAAAAACCTTTTATTTGCCTTAGAGTAAAGCTTCTTTCTTCCAGTCTAAACGCATGACTTTGTGTCATATGTATAGTCTTGTTTGTGAGTAGATTTCCAGTTTCCGTTTTATTAATTTTGTAGCACGCTTGTGCACTTTTTCTAGTGCCATAATATCTTTTTTTAGAGGAAGTGCCCACAATTGCACAGCACATTCACGGTGTGGTCTTACCAGTGATTTATAAAGAGGTACAATTTAATTTTCATCCTGAGATTGAACACCCCTTTTATACATGACAATACCTTACCGGCCTTAGCCATTGCTGATTGACATTGCACATTGTTGCCTAGTTTGTTGTCTATAACAATTACTAAAGCCTTCTCATGTGTTATCCCTTATTCACTACCATTTAGGGTATAAGTTGCTTGTGCATTCTTTACCTTAAAGTGGGGTAAAATGCATTTTTCTACATTAAATTCATCCGCCATTTGAGCGCCCAGCGCCACAATCTATCTAAATCCCTCTGCAGCAAAGTAATATATTGCTAACATTGTATTACTTTACAGTGTTTTGTGTCATCTGCAAGTGAAAAATCCCTAAAGATTTTTATGGAACATAGCAATATATAATTTGCCTATTTATACTGAAAATCTTATGGCACCAGATACATCTGTGTTAGAAGTGGTTATATAATGTACATTATATACAAAGAAAAGTAACAGGCTCCATACCAACCCTATGAAAAGGACCCTCTTGTTTGTGAGATTGACTCTGGGGAGTAGTCTACATTGGGAACTGGACTGTATTAAACCGGTCTCATGTAGAACATGCTTATGATTGATCTAGTCCCTTGATGTTCTTTTTCAGTTTTAGACAGATATTGAATTGTGAACACATCCTTACTAGATGACAATGGTTTCTGGGAAATGCGGTCCAATAACAATTGGAGGACAAAGGTTAAACACTCTTTTACATCACTAATGTTCAATAAAAAAATGTTTTCTAAAAGTGTTTCAGACTGCCTTTATTGACACTATCATTAAACTGTTCCATAAATCAATGTTTAAAAAGAGTAATACAGAGAGATTAAGATCAAGTTTATCTAAGCACGTATAGTAATTATCACTAGAAGATCTGTCAGGTTTTCAGTGTGCAGGTGGCACATACAACTAAGCATCATAATTTGCAAACATTAAATGATGGTTAATGATAAAAAAAAACAAGACTGCAAAGAATATGTGATGCAATCAACCAGCGTTCCATTCTATGGGAATTAGAAACAAGGTCTTTGAACTCTTTGATGATGTTGGCTGCTCAACATGCCCAAAGAAAAGCCCAGAAAAGACAGAAGTATACTATTCATTCATTATATATGTATTTAAAATTCTGATACAGGTTAGCAGAAATATAAATTATCATAAATATTAATTAATTATTAATAATAAAAAAAATTCAATTACCGTATATACTCGAGTATAAGCCGACCCGAATATAAGCCGAGGCCCCTAATTTTATCCCAAAAAACTGGGAAAACTTATTGACTCGAGTATAAGACTAGGGTGGGAAATGCAGCAGCTACTGGTAAATTTCTAAATAAAATTAGATCCTAAAAAAAATATATTAATTGAATATTTATTTACAGTGTGTGTATAATGAATGCAGTGTGTGCGTATGTGTGTGTGTATGAGTGCAGCGTGTGTGTATGAGTGCAGCGTGTGTGTATGAGTGCAGCGTGTGTGTATGAGTGCAGCGTGTGTGTATGAGTGCAGTGTGTGTGTGCATGAATGCAGTGTGTGTGTGTGCATGAATGCAGTGTGTGTGTGTATGAATGCAGTGTGTGCAGGGCCGGTGCAAGGATATTTGCCGCCGTAGGCAAAAAAAATTTTGCCGCCCCCTCCCCCCCATATGTCCTGACTTCCCCTCCTCCTCCCTCAGTGGTCCTTACCTCCCCACCCCCGTGTTCCTTCACCCCCCCCCCAGTGGTCCTGACTCACCCCTCCCCTAGTGGTCCTTACCCTTCCCTCCCCTAGTGGTCCTTACTTCCCCCTCCCCTCCCATAGTGGTCCTTATCCCACCCCCTCCCTCTCATAGTGGTCCTTATCCCCCTTCTCCCTCCCAATAGTGTTCCTTATCCCCCCCATCCCTCCCATAGTGGTCCTTATACCCCCCCTCCCTCCCATAGTGGTCCTTATCCCCCCCTCCCTCCCATAGTGGTCCTTATACCCCCCTCCCTCCCATAGTGGTCCTTATCCCCCCCTCCCTCCCATAGTGGTCCTTATACCCCCCCTCCCTCCCATAGTGGTCCTTATCCCCCCCTCCCTCCCATAGTGGTCCTTATACCCCCATCCCTCCCATAGTGGTCCTTATCCCCCCCCTCCCTCCCATAGTGGTCCTTATACCCCCCTCCCTCCCATAGTGGTCCTTATACCCCCCCCCCCCTCCCCTCCCATAGTGGTCCTTATACCCCTTTTTTTGTTATTAATTTTTTTTATTATTTATTATTTTTTTATTATTATTTCTTATTTTTTTTATTTATTTTTTTCGTCCCCCCTCCCTGCTTGATATATGGCAGGGAGGGGGGCTCTCCTTCCCTGGTGGTCCAGTGGCAGTTCAGTGGGGGGGAGAGGGGGGCTGGCAGAGCTGTAACTTACCTGTTCTGCAGCTCCTGTCAGCTCTCTCCTCCTCTAAGCCGTCCGGTCAGCTCTTCTGTCAGCTTACACTGTAAGTCTCGCGAGAGCCGCGGCTCTCGCGAGATTTACACTGGGAGCTGACCGAGGTGCTGACCGGACGGCGCAGAGGAGGAGAGAGCTGACAGGAGCTGCAGAACAGGTAAGTTACAGCTCTGCCAGCCCCCCTCTTCCCCGGTCTGTATTATGGCAATGCAAATTGCCATAATACAGACCTTGACTCGAGTATAAGCCGAGTTGGGGTTTTTCAGCCCAAAAAATGGGCTGAAAAACTCGGCTTATACTCGAGTATATACGGTAGCAATTACTTATGAGTCAAAATGTAGGCGTTGCTAGAAGGGGGGGGGCTAATGTGCCCCATATCATACATTTGTTTTTGCTTTGTTTTTCTTATAAAATTTTATGTCGGGGGGGGGGGGGGAGGGGGTTCGGGATGGTGCCCGCCAGATGTCATTCGGAAGCGTGTGTTGTGGAAAATATTTTTTCTGCACACTCCTCTATTAGCTAGGCCGCGTGGTGGGATCACATTGAATAGCTTGCTGTGCAAAATGTGCTTGTTTGTAACTGTGCTTTCTTTAACAAACCACAAAGCATCAGCAGAACAGTCCTAATGGGCAGACAGGGACATAACATAGAGAGACAGGGATATGCCATAACACATCCTCACTTCTCTCAAGCCCCAGGTGTTTCTGAAACCTATTAACACCCTCACAGCCAAAATAAAATTACATTTAATAAATAAATGACACAGTGGAATATAGGACTTTGACTCTGTGTTACATTTTAGCTTTTCTAATTGCATAGCTCAGCTCGTCAGCTCGTCAACTGAGTTCCTTAAGAGCAATGAAAGCGGTGAGTTAACTTTACATTAAATAAACTGACAGAATCTATGAATGTAACAGCTTTTCAAACATTCCTGAACAGTGAGCAGTGCTGAGGGCCATGTCTTCACGTCCCCAAATCTAACCTCCGTTTTAATTGCATCCAAAGCCATCGTTTTAGAGTGAGCCTGAGATATCAGGATAGAAATGTGTCAGTAGTTCTATCACACAGTCGATTGATTGCATGTGCTCGGTGAAAATGAATAAAAAAGGAAAAAAATGGCAAATGTCCCGTACGCAGAGAGCATACTATGCAGGCGATACTGTAACTGCAGTTATTTACCAGAGCCTACTGGCAGCTGCAATTGTCTAGTTTTAATACACCAAAAACCTCATTCCAATATTATAATTCATAGAGCGCCATCATACTCAGCAGCACTTTACAGTTACAGAAAGAGGATATTTCAAAGGTTTCAAAATAATATCAGGAAGTATTACTTTACTGAGAGGGTAGTGGATGCATGCAATAATCTTCCAGCTGAAGTGGTAGAGGTTAACACAGTAAAGGAGTCTAAGCATGCGTGGATAGGCAAAGTATTTAGAAAATTGGGAAGAGTAGATGGTCCGAATGGTTCTTATCTGCCGTCACATTCTATTTTTCTATGTTTTTAAAATTTGTAGGTGAGGAAGGCCCTGCTCAAACAAGTTTAGAATCTATAAGGTAGGAGAATATTAATTGACAGCTCTCCTGCCAAGGGACATTTACTGGTGACTTGTGTTTCCTAAGACTAAGGAAGTGACATTATCACTGCTCTAACCAGATCTCACATGGCCTAGTACCAACACTCAGTGAGCCTGTAGGTCACCTGCTAATGGATATGGGACCCTTGAATCTGGTAGCACTATCCAGATAGTTTAAACTGATGGGGTTAAATCTAAACTGAGGGTAAAATATCTACAATAGATATTGACGTACATTGCCATATTAATGTTTAATGTTACCACATTACCATGATATTGCACTCACATTGCAGGGATGTTGCCTCACACACGCACACACATATACACACTAATACACATGTGTGTGTGTATATATATATATATATATATATATATATATATATATATATATATATATACGCTGATACTCACACATATACACATTCTTATATAGTGAGGGAAAAAAATATTTGATCCCCTGCTGATTTTGAACACTGACAAAGAAATGGTCAGTCTATAATTTTAATGGTAGGTGTATTTTAACAGTGAGAGACAGAATAACAAACAACAAATCCAGAAAAACGCATGTCAAAAAAGTTATAAATTGATTTGCATGTCAATGAGTGAAATCCATATTTGATACCCTATCAATCAGCAAGATTTCTGTCTCCCAGGTGTCTTTTACACAGGTATTGAGCTAAGATTAGGAGCACTTTCTTAAAGGGACACCTGTCCACACAAGCAATCAATCAGATTCCAAACTCTCCACCATGTCCAAGATTTAAGAGCTTTCCAAGGATGTCAGGGACAAGATTGTAGACCTACACAAGGCTGAATTGGGCTACAATACCATCGCCAGGCAGCTTGATGAGAAGGGGACAACAGTTGGTGTGATTATTTGCAAATTGAAGAAACACAAAATAACTGTCAGTCTCCCTCGGTCTGGTGCTCCATGCAAGATTTCACCTCGTGGAGTTTCAATGATCATGATAACAGTGAGGAATCAGCCTAGAACTACACGGGAGTTGGGACCATAGCCACCAAAAAAACAATTGGTAACACACTATGCCGTGAAGGACTGAAATCATGCAGCGCCCGCTAGGTCCCCCTGGTCAAGAAAGCACATGTACAGGCCTGTCTGAAGTTTACCAATGAACATCTGAATGATTCAGAGGAGAACTGGGTGAAAATGTGGTCAGATGAGACCAAAATCAAGCTCTTTGGCATCAACTCAACTCGCTGTGTTTGTGTCAGGGTACCTGTGGTCTCTACCTCCGAAAGAGGTAGAGACTTAGCTGTTCCTCCATCCAGACGGTCTGATGGCTCCCTTCCCCGCGGTCTATCCGGTCATGCTAGGCCGGCCGCGAGGGAGTGACTGCCTTTTACAGCATCTAGGCAGGAAGTAGTCATCAGGACACTCCCCCGGAACGACCTGTCAGTCAATTGCTGCAGGACCAATCAAGACGCCTCGGAGGCGTGGTTACTGCTCTGAACAGGGTATTTAACAGAGCTTCTTTCATTAGCTCATTGCCCTGTCGTGGTTCTAGCTTGTTCTAGTCACTCAGTGCTTGTGTATTCTATTATCCCTTTTGGTTTTGACCCGGCTTGTTTACCTTACTCTGCTTATCTCTGTTACCCTTGATTCGGCTTGTCTCTCGCTTACCTGTCTTCTGTTACCCTCGACCTCGGCTTGTCTTTGACCATTCTATACTGTACTACTTACGTTAGTCCGGCCATTCTAAGGTCCGGTATACGTATCTGGCTACTGTTTGTACTCTGCGTGTTGGATCCCTGTCCCGATCCTGACATTACGACAGGGCCAATGGATCCTGCAAGTACAAACAGTAAGCTGGCTGCTCCTGATCCTAGGTTTGAAGCCATGGATCACAGAATGGATCAGATGGAGCTTGCGCTACAGGCTCTATTAGCTTGTGCCAATAACCCACCAGAGGAGATACGTAATACCCCTGTTTCTCCTGTCGGTTCAGGTCTAGAGGTAGCCACAGTGGGTGCTTCTTCTCACATTACCCCCCCAGTACGCTATGGTGGGGCTCCTGAGAAGTGTCGTGGTTATTTAAACCAAATTAGTATCCACTTTGAATTGCAACCTCGCTCTTATCCTACAGATAGGGCAAAAGTAGGATTTATTATCACCCTACTCATTGAGAAAGCTCTGAGATGGGCCAACCCACTATGGGAGAACGATAACCCATTAGTTTATAACTATAACGCATTTGTAGCTGCTTTTAGAAGAACATTTGACCCTCCAGGTAGAAAGGTTAATGCAGCCAGATTACTGTTGCGCCTGAGACAGGAGAACCGAACACTGGTGGATTATGCACTAGAGTTCAGGTCTCTGGCGGCAGAAATCAAGTGGAATGAGCAGGCGTATATGGATGTATTTTTGAATGGCCTATCTGATGTAATCCTTGATGAGGTTGCTACCAGAGAACTCCCTGAGAATTTAGAGGATTTAATTTCGTTCATCTCTCGTATAGATGAACGTCTAAGAGAGAGACAGAACACTCGAGAGAGGAACCAGAGACCTTCTTTTAGGTTAGCTCCCGCTTTTCCAAGTCCTGACTCCACGATATCTTTGCTTACTGAACCTATGCAGATAGGGTATACCCGCCTCTCTGAGGAGGAAAGATAGCACAGGAGAAGAGAGGGTTTGTGTATGTATTGTGGGGCCAAGGATCATTTACTCTCAAACTGTTCTAACCGCCCGGGAAACGCTCGCACCTAAGTCTCTCTAGAGGACAGGCCTTGGGTGTTTCTATTTTGTCCTCTACTCCTAATTATAAAGATCACAGGCTTCTGCTACCAGTTTCCTTAACTTGGGGGAAGGAAGTAGTAAGGGCTATGGCATTGATAGATTCCGGTGCTGCTGAGAATTTTATCGACCAAGCCTTTGCTAGTAAGAACAATTTCCCATCCCAGCTAACGGAGACACCTTTGGCCGTTGAGGCCATAGATGGTAGACCACTACTAGACCCTGTTATCTTTCGTGAGACCATACCCATTGATTTAAATGTTGGTATCCTACACGTGGAGAATTTATCTCTTATGCTCATTTCGTCTCCTTCCGTTCCCATAGTTCTGGGGTACCCATGGTTGAAAAAACATAACCCTATTATCGATTGGGAGTTAGGAGAGATACTCTCGTGGGGCCAGGGCTGCCCGGATCGGTGTTTGTGCAAGGTTTCTCCATTAGCTAATATTAACATACCGGAGAATCCTACTCAGTCCACAGAAAGACAAATACCAGACCTTTACCTAGACTTAAGGGCAGTGTTTGACAAGAAGAATGCCGATTCTTTGCCTCCACACAGGTCATTTGACTGTAAGATTAAGCTTCTACCCGGCACTATGCCTCCGAGGGGCCATGTATATCCTTTGTCTGTTCAGGAAAACTCGGTTCTAGAGGAGTATATTCGGGAGAATTTAGAAAAGGGATTCATCAGGAGGTCTTCTTCTCCGGCCGGGGCTGGGTTCTTTTTCATTAAGAAGAGGGATGGCACGCTGAGACCATGTATCGATTACCGAGGCTTGAATAAAATAACTGTCAGAAATGCCTATCCTATCCCACTGATTACCGAGTTATTTGATCGTCTTAAGGGCTCCAAAATCTTCACCAAGTTAGATCTCAGAGGGGCTTACAATTTAGTGAGAATCCAGCAAGGTCACGAGTGGATGACGGCATTCAATACCCGGTATGGCCATTACGAATACACTGTTATGCCATTTGGACTATGCAATGCGCCTGCAGTATTTCAAGATTTGATTAATGAGGTACTTAGGGAGTTTCAGCATGATTGTGTTATTGTTTACCTGGACGACATACTAATACACTCTAAGGAGATTGAGACTCACCATAGACAGGTCAGAAAGGTATTACACAAGCTGCTGCAACATGGTCTATATTGCAAATTGGAGAAGTGCAGTTTTGATCAGTCTCAGGTAGACTTTCTTGGATACGTGATTTCTGGGGAAGGTTTTAAAATGGATCCTGTAAAACTCCAATCTATTTTAGACTGGCCCTTGCCCAAAGGACTCAAAGCTATCCAAAGGTTTATTGGTTTTTCCAACTACTATAGGCGCTTCATTAAAGGATACTCCTCTATCATTGCGCCTATTACCAATATGACCAAACAAGGGGCTGATACTAAGTTCTGGTCTAAGGAAGCTCTTGGTGCTTTCAAGACTCTCAAGGAACTTTTTGCCTCGGCTCCCATTCTAGTCCATCCTGATAGGACTCTGCCTTTCTTGCTTGAGGTCGATGCCTCTGAGACAGCAGTTGGGGCTGTTCTGTCTCAAAGGTTAGGGGTGGATAAACCGTTACACCCTTGTGGTTTCTTCTCTAAGAAATTTTCTGGGCCTGAGAGCAGATATGACATCGGGGAAAGGGAACTGTTAGCAGTCATTAAAGCCTTAAAGGAGTGGAGACATGTGTTGGAGGGGACTCTACACCCTATTACGATTTTGACGGACCACAAAAACTTGTCCTATATTGGGGAGGCTAAGCGCTTATCCTCTAGACAAGCTCGTTGGTCCTTAATCCAGACTCACTTCAATTATGTACTGACTTACAGACCTGGTTCTAAAAACTCTAAAGCCGATGCATTATCTCGCCAATATGAACCTTCTACTGTACCTGAACCAGTTCTTTCTTCTATAGTTCCGAAATGCAATATCATTGCTAATACGAATCTCAGGATTCATTCTCCATTACTGGCCGAGATCATTAAGTTGCAACATCTAGCACCTAAACAGACTCCTGCGGGCCGTCATTTCGTTCCTCCTGCTCTTCAACTGGAACTTTTACAGTGTTTACATAATAGCAAGATGGCGGGACATCCTGGTATTCGCAAAACTTACGCGTTGATCTCTAAGGACTTCTGGTGGCCTGCTTTACGGAGGGATATTGAGGAGTTCATCGCTGCATGTGAAGTTTGTACTAAAACCAAACAACCCCATACGCTTCCATGTGGATTCCTGCACCCCTTGGAGGTTCCAGAAAAGCCATGGTCCTGTTTGGCCATGGACTTTATTGTCGATCTACCTATCTCTAAAAGACAGACTGTTATCCTCACCGTGGTTGACAGGTTTACTAAGATGGCACACTTCATTCCCCTGCCTAAACTCCCTTCTTCTCCCGAATTGGCAGAGATATTCGCTAAGGAGATTTTTCGCCTACATGGGATACCCTCTCAAATTGTATCGGACAGAGGCTCCCAATTTGTTTCCCGCTTTTGGAGGTCCTTCTGCTCTCAACTTGGTATTAAATTAAACTTTTCTTCTGCCTATCATCCTCAGTCTAACGGAGCTGCTGAACGTACCAACCAGAAAATTGAACAATATTTACGATGCTTTGTTTCTGAACACCAGGATGATTGGGTCGGTTTGATTCCTTGGGCGGAGTTTGCACACAACAATCTCGTTTGCGATTCTACTCATTCAAGCCCCTTCTTCATGAATTATGGTTTTCATCCGTCTATTCTTCCTTCGGATTCTCCTTCCCAGGGGGTGCCGTCGGTTGATGTTCATGTTGCCAATTTGAGGAAGTTGTGGGATCAAACTCGACAAATCCTTGTGCACAACTCTATGTTGGTTAAGAAACACGCTGATAAACGTAGAAGGGCGGCTCCGGTCTTTGTTCCAGGTGATAGGGTATGGCTGAGCACGAGGAACATCCATTTAAAAGTGCCATCCATGAAGTTCGCTCCTCGTTATATTGGACCCTACAGGGTGCTGGCCCGTATCAATCCAGTTGCGTATCGTTTAGCTCTTCCTAATACCTTACGCATCCCGAACTCGTTTCACGTTTCATTGCTGAAACCACTCATATGTAACAGATTTTCCTCCACAATAGCCCCTCCTCGCTCCGTTCAGGTGGAGGGTCAGGAGGAGTATGAGGTTAACTCTATTATTGATTCTCGAATCTCCCGGGGGAGAGTACAATATCTGGTTGATTGGAAGGGATATGGTCCTGAGGAGAGGAGTTGGGTACCTCAGGAGGATGTTCATGCTCCCCGTCTCCGCAGGGCGTATCACTCTCGCTTCCCATCTCGTCCCGGTTCATTCCGCCCGGTGGGCGTATCTGAGAGGGGGGGTACTGTGGTCTCTACCCCTGAAAGAGGTAGAGACTTAGCTGTTCCTCCATCCAGACGGTCTGATGGCTTCCTTCCCCGCGGTCTATCCGGTCATGCTAGGCCGGCCGCGAGGGAGTGACTGCCTTTTACAGCATCTAGGCAGGAAGTAGTCATCAGGACACTCCCCCGGAACGACCTGTCAGTCAATTGCTGCAGGACCAATCAAGACGCCTCGGAGGCGTGGTTACTGCTCTGAACAGGGTATTTAACAGAGCTTCTTTCATTAGCTCATTGCCCTGTCGTGGTTCTAGCTTGTTCTAGTCACTCAGTGCTTGTGTATTCTATTATCCCTTTTGGTTTTGACCCGGCTTGTTTACCTTACTCTGCTTATCTCTGTTACCCTTGATTCGGCTTGTCTCTCGCTTACCTGTCTTCTGTTACCCTCGACCTCGGCTTGTCTTTGACCATTCTATACTGTACTACTTACGTTAGTCCGGCCATTCTAAGGTCCGGTATACGTATCTGGCTACTGTTTGTACTCTGCGTGTTGGATCCCTGTCCCGATCCTGACAGTTTGGAGGAGGAGGAATGACTCCAAGAACACCATCTCCACCGTCAAACACGGAGGTAGAAACATTATGCTTTGGAGGTGTTCTTCTGCTAAAGAGACAGGACAACTGCACCGCATCAAAGGGACGATGGACAGGGCCATGTACCGTCAAATCTTTGGTGAGAACCTCCTTCCCTCAGCCATGGCATTGAAAATGGGTCATGGATGGGTATTCCAGCATGACAATGACCCAAAACAGACAGCCAAGACACAAAGGAGTGGCTCAAGAAGACGCACATTAAGGTCCTGGAGTGGCCTAGCCAGTCTCCAGACCTTAATCCCATAGAAAATCTGTGGAGAGAGCTGAAGGTTTGAGTTGCCAACGTCAGCCTAAAAACATTAATGACTTGGAGAGGATCTGCAAAGAGGTGTGGGACAAAATCCCTCCTGACATGTGTGCAAACCTGGTGGCCAACTACAAAAAACATCTCAACTCTGTGATTGCCAACAAAGGTTTTGCCACAGAGTACTAAGTCGAAGGGCTCAAATACTTTTTTCACTCATTGACATTCAAATCAATTTATAACTTTTTTGACATGATTTTTCTGGAAATTTTTTTTGTTCTTCTGTCTCTCACTGTTAAAATACACCTACCATTAACATTATAGACTGATGTGACAACACATGCAGGGCCCAGCAAGAAGAACTGTAGATCTCCCCACCAGACCGTGCAGCTGCCAGTGGACTGAGGAGAGCGGGCACAAGAATGGTAGAGCCACTTCAGCTGTCCTGGCAGATGTTGCAAATAAAATGTGTTCGTGCAATAAACAAATTTAATTTACAGTAGTTAAAATCGTGTGTACACAATTGCGGGTATGGCTGTACACACTGACATTTGTGTATACATGAAGTAGTTAATTTGCTAATATTCCAAGTTTAATGAATACAGCCCTGTTCCATACTTTTAAATGAGAGATTTTAAATCAGATGGTACTGCTGTAATGCCCATCAAATTGTAAACTCATCTGCCAATGTCAAAGCAAACCTGCCAGGTAAGTCTGTGTCATGTATATGAGGATATTATAGACCTAAACAGCAATAAAACTCATAGTAATGCACCTCACAGCAATAAAAATCATTGTATTATGTATGTGTAAAATCCACAGTAACGTGTGGTGTATATGAGTATAGATCAATGGAACTTGGGCTAATCACTTTTTTTTTGTGCAGTCCTAGCCACACTTCCCCTGGCTGTGACTCACACAGGCTCCGTGGAAAAAAAGGTTTCATTTTACAGCATAGTGTGTTTACTTTAGAAGTTTGTATATCCTGCTCTGTCATTGAAGTGGTCTGGGTGCAAAGTCACTGTTCCCTTTACCTTGCATTGTAAAACACTGCAGTTTTGGAGAAACTGAAATATTTACATTGCAGTGTTAACACTGCCTCTAGTGACACTACCAGACAGCTATTGGAGTTGCCTCCTGCAGTTTTACACAGTTTGTCTCCTTTAAACAATGCTGGATGACCTCACGCTTTGTATGAAGAGGTCCACCGTGTTGAAAAATCCCTCAGGAAAGCATTGATTTTAGGGGGAAGGCCTAATCCTTGCTCGGCCTGATCCAGCGCTGGAATCAGGCAAGTGTTTAAAGGGTTATTTAACATTTTACATGGCTGGGCAAACTGAAGGGAGGGGAGTGGAGATAGAGGGTCAATATAGTGGTGGGAATACACCTTTGTATTCCCAACATTATAGTGTTCCTTTAAACACACTCTGCATGCTGTAGCTGGCTATTAACAGAGAAGGAGATATGAACAGATGACACAAAACTTTGTAAAGTAATAAAATGTTAGCAGGATATTGCTTTGCTGCAGAGGGATTTGGATAGATTGGGGGATTGGGCACTCAAACGGCAGATGAAATTTAACGTAGAGAAAAGCAAAGTTATGCACTTCGGGGTCAAGAATGCACAAGCAACTTACACCCTAAATGGTAGTGAATTAGGGATAACCACACACGAGAAGGATTTGGGAATTGTTATAGACAACAAATTAGGCAGCAATATGCAATGTCAATCTGCAGTTGCTAAGGCCAGTAAGGTTTTGTCATGTATAAATAGGGGCATAAATTCTCGTGATGAAAATATAATTTTGCCTCTTTATAAATCGCTGGTAAGACCACACCTTGAATATGCTGTGCAATTTTGGGCACCTGTTCTAAAGAAGGATATCATGGCACTAGAAAAAGTGCAGAGACGAGCTACAAAATTCATAAAAGGAATGGAGTATTTTAGTTATGAAGAAAGGTTAAAAAACGTAAATGTCTTAAGTCTGGAAAAACTGCGCCTCAGAGGGGATATGATAACATTATACAAATATATTCGGGGCCAGTACAAACCATTATCTGGAAATCTATTCATAAACAGGGCTATACATATGACACGAGGTCACACATTTAGGCTGCAAGAAAGAAGATTTCATCTAAGGCAAAGAAAAGGTTTTTTTAAAAGTAAGAGTAATAAGGATATGGAATTCTTTGCCTGAAGAGGTGCTTTTA
The DNA here is from genome assembly GCF_036172605.1 of Pelobates fuscus. Lineage (NCBI taxonomy): Eukaryota > Metazoa > Chordata > Amphibia > Anura > Pelobatidae > Pelobates > Pelobates fuscus. The sequence goes on along the minus strand of NC_086322.1, from coordinate 43,488,943 downwards.
TCAGTCCATACAGATGTTTAACCCCTTAAGGACACATGACATGTGTGACATGTCATGATTTCCTTTTATTCCAGAAGTTTGGTCCTTAAGGGGTTAAAGGACCACTATAGTGCCAGGAAAACATACTCCCATTCAGCCAGTCTCATAGGAAAGCATTATCAATGCTTTCCTATGGACGCTGGCGTCTTCTCACTGTGAAAATCACAGTGAGAAGCGCGGAAGCGCCTCTAGCGGCTGTCAATGAGACAGCCACAAGAGGGTGGATTAACCCATAAGTAAACATAGCAGTTTCTCTGAAACTGCTATGTTTACTGCAAAAAGGGTTAATCCTAGCTGGACCAGGCACCCAGACCACTTCATTAAGCTGAAGTGGTCTGGGTGCCTCTAGTGGTCCTTTAAATGAAACCACTGACTTTGAAAGTTTTTTTTTTCTATTAGTGGATATAAAGTGCAATATATACTTTACCTAGTCTTCAATAAATGTTTATTTATGATTTTAAAAAAAAATAGTATTGTTCTAAAATACAGTATATTCCTATAAACCTCTCTAAACTGTAGGCTTGTTTGAGCAGGGTCCTCATCAACCTATTGTTCCTGTAACATTTTGTAATTGTCTCATTTATTGTTACATTTCCCCCTCTTATAATATTGTAAAGTGCTACGGAATATAATGGTGCTACATAAACACCAATAATAATAGTAATATTTAGTGGATATTAAGTGCAATATAACCTTATCTAATCTTGTCTTCAATATATTTTTATTTCTAATGAAAAAACCTTGTATATTCCTATAAACCTCCCAATGGGTCTCTTTATATCCCCTATGATAGTTTTGTAAAGGCTCTTTTAAGGACTATCGACGAGCTGTCACTTAGAACCACGAGGATGTTATTAGTTACAAGAGAAGACAGAGATTAAGCCAGGGTGTCAGCTGAAAGCACTGCGTGTACTCATTTGTCAATAAAGGTCAATTTTCATGTTCTTCAGAGTGTATGAGTAAGCATAGCATTCTCTTATAATGTCAGAAAGAACAAAGAGAAAAGGTTGAATATAAGTTGCTTATCGTTTTTATATTTTTTGAATGAAAAATAAGATTTTCCTTCATCATATGTTTGTTTGTTTTTGTTGTGAAAATTGTCTTCTTGTGGATTTTTAAACTTTATTATCTCTTATTCTAAGGACATATGTACACTTAAGTCTGTGTATGGCAACTTTTTATATACATTGAGGCCATCATTTGACCTCAGCTCTCAGTATTTCTGGTTGTCAATAGGCGTTGGCAAGCCAACTGTCTATCAAAGTGTAAACTAAACGTATAGGATAGAACTTAATTAAAAGCAGAAATGACTCGGACAATTATTCCAGTTCAGATGTCTAGGCTAACATTTTAAAATTCACTTTGAACTCTCGTCAGTTCTTACTTTAGTAAATAACCCTGTATGCCTTCATTTTGTCATTTATCTTTTTAAATACATAACATTTTCAAATGCAACCGTAACACCACATGGACAAAAGCTGAAGAGCACAAAACTATTTTTTGTTGAAAGATTTCCTAATTTGGACGAGCCAAATTTTTTAGACTATCCCACTGATAGTCTTTGTGTTCATTTTGAATTCCAGAATCCGGTAATATAGAAGCAGGATTTGCAATATTTTTTAGATAGATCGTAGATCCCACCTGTAATCAGTATTGAATTATACTGAAATGATGTCCTGAGCACACGTAGTGTAATATGTGGCTTATGAATTAGGAAATGTGTTAGCGTCTCAGGAAAAATAAATAAAAAAAAAAAAAAATCGAAACACTTTATTGTATAACAGAAGAACGTACAAGTCTATAAGATCCTCTATTTTGGCAGTGAACGCGTTGAAACATTTTTAGGTTAGGAAACATATTTTTGTTAGAATAATTTTCTATCTGTATTGTATCACCTTTTTTTTTTTTTAATCAAAATACACAACACAAAGCTGCTTTAACAAAAAACATTTTCCATTGGGGACTTATTAATATTTTTTAAATACATCCTAACTAGCAGCAGGAGGAAATTGCCATTTTTATTCAGAAAGGAATAGCAATTTTATTTTAATTAAAAATAGTTTTGGCAAGCAAATAAGCTTTTATAAAATGCAAAGCCATATAATTAACTCAGAATGAGAAAAAATATGTATGTTGCCAATTGTTTCTGTTTGCTAAATCTTCCAATGCATGCGCCAGTGGTAGCTAGTGACGTTTTAAGAATTTTACTCCTCAATCTACAGTACAGAGATAGTCGCACAATACAGAGAGATAATATATGCTCATACAATAAAACAGGCTGGGTACAATACAAATATAACCATAACACAAACAGAACTGAGAAAAATAGAGCTGTAATACAGAGTTGGGTATAATACAAATATATATATATATATATATATATATATAAAAATACAAAAGTTCTTTGCACTCACGCTCAATGTATAAAGATATGCCTTAAAATGCCTGCCAGGTGCCAAACTTCCAGGGAGGTAAATTGTAGTTAGATGAAGTAAAGCAAGCTGCACTCACGGACTTATGAATTCAAATGGTGTTTATTCCATCGAAGGTAGAAAAAAAGAAGATCGACGTTTCGGTCCACACAGGGACCTTCCTCAAGATCAAGTGATACAAACATTACATAAAAACATCTCAAATATGTAGGACATTGCATTAATTAGAATGACTTACCCCAGGTGATGTGCTTACTCGCCGGCGTTCACCGCTGAACACCGCGCATGCGCGCACTGCCTTGTGACCCCACGTTAACCCTCGGTCCATGCGTAGTGACGCAACGACTACGTCGCTGCCATAGCAACGTTTGTAGCCGTTGCCATGGAACCGCTGTGAAAGCAAAGATCAACAGTAACAGTACCCGATCGTGCAAAAACTATAAGTGAACAGAGAAATGAACTAAACTACATTAAATTAAATAATAAATAGTGAAAATGATGCCGTCAATTGATTAGAAGAGGGTCTTAGGTCCTAGGTACTGTTAGGATCGGGAAATAACATACTTTAACTTTTTAATTTATGAGTTTAGGGAAATGTATCTCTTAACTCTAATTCAACATATAAAGTGTAGGACTTTTATAATCCTGTCACACTTCAGCTTGGAGATTTACTCCTTTAGCTTCAAGTTCTGCCCTATTTAAAAAGCTTCCATTACTCCTGAATAAATTTATCTAGAGTCTCCCAGATCAATTATATTTCGCTATTCTATGGTCCTAAGACGCCTAATTAGGCTACAATAGTACCCAGATTCCCTCCTGTACATAGGGTAACTCACTGTATGGTACTGGATTAGTGTACATATTAGCCCCCATAGTTAACTTACTCCTTTAGCTTTTTTGAAGCTAAAGGAGTAAATCTCCAAGCTGAAGTGTGACAGGATTATAAAAGTCCTACACTTTATATGTTGAATTAGAGTTAAGAGATACATTTCCCTAAACTCATAAATTAAAAAGTTATAGTATGTTATTTCCCGATCCTAACAGTACCTAGGACCTAAGACCCTCTTCTAATCAATTGACGGCATCATTTTCACTATTTATTATTTAATTTAATGTAGTTTAGTTAATTTCTCTGTTCACTTATAGTTTTTGCACGATCGGGTACTGTTACTGTTGATCTTTGCTTTCACAGCGGTTCCATGGCAACGGCTACAAACGTTGCTATGGCAGCGGCGTAGTCGTTGCGTCACTACGCATGGACCGAGGGTTAACGTGGGGTCACAAGGCAGTGCGCGCATGCGCGGTGTTCAGCGGTGAACGCCGGCGAGTAAGCACATCACCTGGGGTAAGTCATTCTAATTAATGCAATGTCCTATATATTTGAGATGTTTTTATGTAATGTTTGTATCACTTGATCTTGAGGAAGGTCCCTGTGTGGACCGAAACGTCGATCTTCTTTTTTTTCTACCTTCGATGGAATAAACACCATTTGAATTCATAAGTCCGTGAGTGCAGCTTGCTTTACTTCATCTAACTATATATATATATATATATATATATATATATATATATATACAATACACAGAGCTGCGTAGACTACAGAGATATCAATACAACAGGCAGAGCTGAGTAAAATACAGATAAATAATATACAGAGCTGTGCGCAATAAGGATATAGCATAACTATCCAACACAGACAGGATCACTGTAATGGATTACACAGAGCTGCTGTACAGAGATAACCACATAGAACATGGCTCTATATAGTGCTTTAAGCTCTCCCCTTGATTATCTTCCAAGCCCTCTCTTAACACTCACTTACAGGAACTCATCTTCAGTAGTTTCCTGATTTGATAACTTTTGCAATCTATTAAATGGTGCTGCTGTTACAATACATGTCAGTTACTCCTTAAACTCTCAGCACTCACTGTGCACATGCTTAAAGCATCAAGATACTGATAGACTCCAACCATGTTGGCTACTCACACCAATAGACTCATAACAATTGCAGCAAGTAATGCAATTTTTTTTACAAGAAGTAGCTGACATGGTTACCAGTATTGACAATTATCACATATTAAAACAGATTGAAATCAGAATCAGGTCAGTCCTCGGAGTCACAGCCCCAGTCCTGCTGTTTGAAGCTTCACAACGTTTCAACTAGCCATAGCATGAGTGTCTCAGGACTCAGCTGTAGAGTGACTGAGCACTTTATAGAAGATGGATGATATATGCAGTAGGAGTGACAGAAATGCCCCCCTTCCGTTGTCACCACTGGGCTTCACCAACTATATATATATATATTGTGTAAATTCCCTTGCTTAATCAGCCCATAGGTAGACCCGAAGGCTACTGGGGAAGACTAAACATAATATTATACACTTAAATTTAGCAGCGGCCAGGAGCTTCTGCTGCTCTGCTCTCTCTGTGTTACTTGCAAGAGGCCAATAGCATACCTCCACTAATAGGTAGCTGGCTCTGGTGACCGAATGGCAACTCAATGGAAAATCCTGAAATTCTTTCTTAATGCATGTGCATGCTCTCAAGTAAAAGCTACCAATGAGGAAAGAGTTTCCCTGCAGAACTAAAACCTATTCCTGAATTAAAGAAACACTGTTTTTTGGATATTTTTTGCCTTATTACCCTACCCTCCAGAAAAAGAATCTTGTGTTTACTACTGCAAATACTTTTTTCCCCACTTAAACACTGGTGGAGCTATGCCCCAATTCCCGCTGTGTTTGAGCATGCACCTAATTTCCACTCTCAGTACCCCATTCCACTTTATCTTAATTCTTGTCCAGAAATGTGTTTCTTTTAAAAGAAAATGAGAATATTGCATAATTTATTTTTCATTTGAATATTGCTAAAAATATACATTATATCGCAAGAATATATTTAAAAATGTTCTATACACTCTTAAATCAGTCAAATGCATAAATAAAAATGCCTTTACATTGATGGGTAAACTTAAATTTTAAAGACTGGTTACTCGCACCAAAAGCCAGGGGTACTTCAGGAGCAAATGAAACTCCAGCTCAAAATAGTCCCAGACTGGCCCGGTCATCACTAATGATGTGCTCGGAGGCGTTGTATAATTAGGTAAGTTAGGCAGTCTCCAACAGACGCCTAACTCACCAAATTCGATAACCTTCTCCCCTCTGGGATGGCAGGTGTGTGCATTGCCCCATTCTAAGCTCTCCCTTGCAGTCTCTGGTGCAATGATATTATCTTCTATGGCCACCCCATGTGTTGTGTCTTGGGAGGTTAAAAAGGATGAGTTTGTGGGCAAGGCCAGCCTCACACTGACCTTGGCTGACCTTGACTGACCTCACACTGACCTTGGCTGACCTTGGATGTAACAGGATGGACTCGGACTGCCTGCCAGCCAATATTTGCACATACATAATTTGAGTGCAAGGTGTCTAAAATACACTAAGTAATAACCAAAAAAATTACTGTTTTCTGATTTAGTCTTCTATATTTGACCCAAAGCTATATGTTTGTCAGTTTCCTCTATGTGTAAATGTATGTGTGTCAGTTTCCTCTGTGTGTAAACCTGTGTGTGCCAGTGCCCCTGTGTGTGTGTGTCAGTGTTCTCTGTGTGTATGTATGTGTCAGTGTTCTCTGTGTGTAAATGTTTGTGTATGTGTGTGTGTGTCAGTGTCTTGTGTGTGTATTATACTTTTATTATACTTTTAGTTTGGGACATTTATACTTCACATTAATAGTTCATACACTCCTCCTTATATACACACTAGTTACGTCATATTTATTTCAAAAACATTATTTACTACTTTTAATCAGGCTTCTTCTCCAATATGGGATTAATTTAAAAATCAGTGTCACATTTAATTTGTAGTCTAAATCAATAGAAATAACTTTCTCCAGGCAGTGGTACTTAGAATTTGTTTTAGACCTGCAGTGGTACTTCTCTGTAAAATGTTGAGAAACACTGCTTTAAAGGACCCTTAAGGGCACAGAGACCACTTCATCTTAATGAATAGGTTTGGGTGCAGTGGTTATTTAGTAATAACCATGCAAAGTAAAACATGATAGTTTTGTAGAAACTGCAATGTTTCCATTGCAGGGCTAACACACCTCTAGTGGCTATCTTCCAACAGCCACTAGAGGCATTCCACAGGAATAACTGAGGAAAACTTATGTTAAGTGACCAATTCAATTCATTTTCCTATGAGAAGTATTTGGATGCACACGGCATCTGTCTTCAATGCTTCTCTATAAGGAGTTTTTGATTGACCATCGCAGAGAGAGCCAGATGACTTTGTGGGAGGAGGACCAGGTGGCAGTGTAGAGGGAGACTCAACGCTGGAGAATAGGTAACTACAAGGTTTTTTATAGCAAACAGGTATGTATTCCTAACGATATAGTGTTCCTTTAATGGCCATTGCTGTGGTGCCATATTGCTGTTATTAATGTGGATAGTACACAGGTGACTTATTTTTGGGTTTTGTATTGTTTAAGGATTTGGGCTAATGGCCTTGGTGTAGTTTAGTTGCTTAGTAGTACTTTTAGCCAGGGACAATGTCTGTGTTTTGAATTGTGTTTATGTTTGCTTTTGAATGCCACAATCATGTTACAGTGCTGCCACTCACCCCATGTGTTCCTGTTATCGGTGAATACATCTTTGCTATTTATAGAAATACCATATTGGTTCTGATACCGGAGAAACTGACGGAAGCCGAGCACAGAGAGATGGAAGGAAGAGATTCTTTATTCAATTCACCGACCGGGACTCAGAGGGACTAATGTCACCAAAATACAACAAGATCTGAGCCACGAACAATAGTATAGGTCCCTTATATAGGCATATAACTCCACCCATAATAAGCTCCACCCACACATACTCTTACCCAATCAACCGAACAAAGACTAACTTCCTGTTTGACCACATGGCTTGTCCAGCACAATGGAGGAGGGGAATACTATATCCTGTATTCTCGCACATGCTCCGTACACTACTGATTGTATCTTTGCCACGTGCAACCAACCGACCGATACATCAGTATATGCACGTACACATACCACGTGGCAATCTCGGCCTACTAAATTTATTTTTACCGAGATTCCTTCACAGTTCTGTTTACTTTCTCTCTTTTTTGTTTATTTATTTTATAATGTTATGCATTTTAAGGTAAGGAACACAATTAACACATAAAATGAATGAGTTAGATATAATTTTGAATACAAATTACTGTCTTAGGTGACCAAGTGACATTTTTCCTCTTTACAAATAAATGTAATAGTAATTTAACTGTATTAAAGTAACGCAGTAATGAAGAAAGGCTAGAGACATATCACTTATTTAGAGTACTTTAGAAAAAAAAAGCATATAAGGGTATGTGATTGCGCTATATAAATAGATACATGGAATATTTTGGAACAGCACTTTGTGAACCGTTTTAGTAACAGGGCTGTACAGTGGAAGGATAAATTATCCTGTGAGATATAAAGAAAAGCAAGTTTACGTTAAGAGCAATAAAAAAGTAGAAATATTTGGCTATATCTGTGGTTCCCAAACTGTGTGCTGCAGCGTCCTGGGGTGCCACGACAGGTACACAGGGGCGCAGTGAAAAGTTTCCCTGGTGCTATGATCATATGATCTCGCAAGATTTAACGCTAGCCTTGGGAGCTGCTAGAGTTCACTCTCACCACTTGGATCTCCAGGAATTGCCTTGTAGTGTCTCCTCTCCCAGGCAAAGGAAGAAGGGAGATATGAAAATTATTTGAAAAACAAACAACAACAAAAAACTTTTATATTTATTAATCTCCCCTCCTATTCCCACAGACCCACAATAACTCCCCCCATAAACACACACCCACACATACACACACACGCTGCCCTCCATACACACACACACACACACACACAGTACCCCTCACACACACACACACACTGTCAGGATTGTATCCTGACAGCTATGTTTTATCTTCCTTTTGTTTCTGTTCCTTTAAAAAAGAAGTTCCAACTTTTAACCACTAGTGGCATCCCTAGCCACTAGTCTCCTCAGTCCTCACCTGCCTAGGACTAATTACTTGCAACTAGATAAGGCTGCACCCTGCTCACAACAGGGCCTTTACATTGACGTTTATGATCTACCTGAAATACTTCAGTTCTGTCTCCTGTTACCTTCTACCCTGCTCCATACCAACCTGCTCCAGACGTGCCTTCAAACCTGCTCCACTCTCATGTATGATTTTGACCTCTGCCTCTATTACCTGTGTTACAAACCTGCCTCTGTTAACAGCCTTCCTGTGTTACAAACCTGCCTCCGTTATCAGCCTTCTACTGTTACCAGCCTGCCTCTGTAACCAGCCTGCTGTTGATACCAACCTGCCTTTGTTTCAAACCTACCTGGAGATCAGAGACTTTTTTTTTTTTTTGCAAGTATCCTGTTTTGTGGCATATTACCTAAAGTCTGTTTTTCCTCAATTTGTATAATATGTCTAAAAGCAAAAATAGTCTCAAATAACAACCCTGGCATAAGTCTCCAATCTGACCTGCACATGATCATGACATACACACACACTGCCCCCCTCACTCACACACGTTACTCATCACACACACACGCTGCCTCCCATACACACACTGTATCCCTATACACACACACACACTGCCTCCATACAAACACACAGTACCCCTCACGTGCACACTGTGCCCCAACACACACACACATTGACACACTGTACCCCTTACACACACACGCTGCCCTCAATACACACACACACACATGTACCCCTCCCACACACACACACACTGCCCCCTCACTCACACACGGTACTCATCACACACACACTGACTCCCATACACACACACTGTGCCCTTCATGTGCACACTGTACTCCAACACACACACACACATTGACACACTATACCCCTCAACACACTGCCCCCTCACTCACACACTGTACTCAGATACACACACTGCCTCCCATACACACACACACACACACACACACACTGTACCCTCACACTACATCCATCACAAACACAATGCACCCCCTGTACACACATTTAACCCCTCACACACACACACACACTGCACTTCTCACATACACACACACACACTGCACCCCCCTCTCCCCCCCCCCCCACACACACACACACTAGTGCTCCTATCCCCTACTACAGACTCCAGGTAAGTTGTCAAACTGTTCTTAAACAGCACTCCTGGCACCATAACCACTACAGAGTGCTGTAGTGGTTATGGTGCCTTGATTGTTTCTTTGAATAATCTACTAGTGCCCCTCCAGAGAGGATCTGCCTCTGACAGGGAAACATTTCTGCTGAACAGGGGCCCAGTATATGCTGCAGTGCAGCACATGTATACAACCTTGAAATTGTTTTGACTTGGGGCACCTTGAAACTAAAATGTTTGGGAACCAGTGGCCTATCTAGTTTGTTTTATCAGTTTCTATAAAGATCTTTAAAAAAGGCCTGCTCATCTTCTTACACATATTTCATAAGTTTGGACCCCAGTTTGCATATTATCAGTAACTATTATTAAAATAGATATAGACTGTTAAATTGTTAGTGTCCTTTATGTAAACTCTCACATCCAATGTAAATATCAGTTCTTGCCCTTTACTGAATACATCAATCCTTCTGCGTGAAGAACTTATTGAGCCATCCTGGCATTTTATGTGTACGTTATCTTGCTTTGTTCTTGATATAAATTCATATAGTATTTGTTCTCTGCTTCTTTAGGTTGCCATTTGCATATATTTAACACGGTCGTGATATTCCTGCCCAATTCGTTTGTTACAGTAATGTGGTACATGCAGTATAATTTCCTTTACATTTTGTGTAAAATATGGCAAACACACTTTTGCAATTTTCCTTATGGCAATATCATACATTAAACCTGTGAATGCATTGTATTCTATTCTGTAAATTCTGGACACCTTTACCATGGAGAAAAGAATGATGCTGAACTGTGTATTGAAGGGTTTATATTCCATCAAAAGACCCTTATTCTAACTTGGATGAATAGCACTTGTGATTCTGACATTCTTGCTCAATGTAACGGATTAGAGAGAAGCTCTGTCCAGCAGTAAATGTGTCACTTTATATGGAAAAATACAATCACCTCCTACCAGTACATCAGACTCCAAGATCTCTCGAGTGTGGTCATCAGCGAGGAGAGTTACTAGGAATTGTAAGAGAAAAGGAAGTGAGGAAAGTTCCCCGTAAAAAACGGAGCTCTTCTTCTCACGACCGCTACCCCCAATATACAATGTCAAATGGAAAATAACAAAAAACTTTAATAAAACACAAAAATAATATCACACTAACACACTTAGTATATCACCCAAAAAAAATGTGGGTTAAAACAATGAAACCATACGACTGCAACAATATATTTGCAAGACAGTGCAGCAGAAAGCCTTATGGGGTACATACAGCAACAGCCTTCACATAAATGCAGTTTGTTACTAGTACAATAAAACAAAGTTGCAATAGTGAGAAGACAAAGTAGCTGGCCAGAATCTCCCATAAAGCTGCAGCCTATTTTAAATGTTTCATGCCACAAGGCAAGAAAAGAGAACAATGAATTCTCCAATTCCAAGCTTATCTTGGTTTCCCTACACCTTCCGATAATCCTGAGGTATATATGCTTATACGTTAATGATAAGAAAAATACAGGGTCTATCTAAAGCAATCAGAGGATAATAAATCGAAAGGATAGTAAGATAAAAAATAGTAGAGGAAAATAAAGTATGAAAAGATGGCTAAGTCTAAACAGAGCTAAACAGAAGGCTACATCGCCATAAATGCTCCTAATACAGAGTCATAGTAGTCATTCTATTTTCTCACTAAGACTGCAAGGTTCTCCTGGAAGCTGTCAAGGCAGTCGGGAAAAGTTAAATCCAGATACAGGATCGTTCCAAAGAGCAGTAGATCAAGCTGCTCAGTCAATCAAGCTGCCCAACGCGCGTTTCGGCGGTCTCACCGCCTTTCTCAAGGGCCAATCGTGTATACTGAGCCTCCCCTTGTTTCCCTTAAATACCCAAAGTTCCTACCTGTTCCGGATGGGGCGGAGGTCCCTAAGTGGCCGCTAGCCGAGTGTACTTAATTGTGGCTTGCGGTGTGCGCATGTCCGTACTTGGGTATTGGCGCATGCGCGAGAACTTTAATATATTTCTTTGTGGATAATCGTCCAGGCATGCGCCCGGACTTTGTCTCTCGACTTTCGATTATTCCAATGTGCAGATGCACCCAACCATGTCCGAGTGTCAGCGCATGCGCAAAGATTTCATTATGCGCATGCGCACGGACATAGTCGTCGAGTAGCATGTCCGAGTGTCAGCGCATGTGCAAAAAACTTCATTATGCGCGTGCGCACGGACATAGTCGTCGAGTAGATCGATCCCTTGAAGGGGACAGATCTGCTTCAAGTAAAAAAGCGGGTCAACCCTGTACGAGGGGTTGCTTTTGAGAGTAATACAGGGGCTTTACTTCTAGTACCGTCTATTAGAAGTACACAGATAAGGGAGGGGGGGGCTTTTACAGTTACTGATCCCTAATGAATTACGTGTCAAGAGACATGAATTAAAATTAAAAAAGTTCAAACAAAAGTTATACATTAAATTGATATGTACAGTATCAGAGTGGTATATATGCTGAAGGTAAGGCATGGTTCAAAGGGGGACCTGCATAGTTGGACCCCATCCAAAAAGGTAATGAGACAAAACTTATCAAATGAATGGGGCAAAGGAAAAGCCCTCATTAAGGCCACCAGGTTGGAGTGTTTTTAACCTATATATCCATTTGGATTCTCTCTGCCTCAGGATTCTGTCAAAATCCCCCCGTCTCTGATTCCTCTTAACCAGTTCAAGGCCACAAAATCTGAGGTTATTAGCGTCACCATGGTGGTGTTCCTTTAGATGTCTAGATACAGGCGTTTCTAGACGGTTCCTTGGGGACCTTACATGTTCCAAGATTCTTTCTTTGAAGGCTCTGAAGGTCTTGCCCACATACCTCTGTCCGCAGGAGCATGATAGAAGGTACACTAGTCCCTTAGTATTACAATTAAAGAAATCTTTAATCTTTATAGGGTCACCCCCTGTAGTGTCAATTATAGTTTTTGAGCCTTTGGAAATATATCTGCAGGCGACACACCTACCACAGCCGTAAGAGCCGCAGGGTGGGGTGCCCAGCCAGGTTGCTCTTGGTTGTACAGGGGTAGAAAAATGGCTTGGTACCAGCATATCGCGGATATTGCGTCCCCGTCTGGCCGTGATGTCAATATGAGGGCCAAGGACGTGTTTAAGATGGGCATCATTTCGCAGTAGAGGCCAAAATCTATCCAGAGACTTCCTGACTTCGGACCAGCCTGCGTCGTATGTTGCGATCATACGTATTTTGCCGGTTTCCGTCGTTGTATCTTTGTCGGGTTGGTCACAAAGAAGTGTACTTCTCTGGGTCCCTAGTGCCCTTTTGTATGCCCTCTTCAGGCAGCGGTTCGGGTAGCCCTTTGCTTTAAAATGGGCTCTGAGTTGTTGTGCTTTAAGTTTGAAGTCCAAAGTATCGCTGCAATTCCTGCGGAGACGGAGGTATTGACCAGTGGGAATGCCTTCTTTAAGTGGTCTAGGGTGATGACTACTCCAATGGAGAAGCGAGTTTGTAGCCGTTGGTTTTTTATACAGTGTGGATTGAAATGTGCCTCCCTCGTCCAGGGTGATGGTCACATCTAGAAAATTAATGGAGCGACCCCCAAATTCGGATGTAAATCGCAGGTTCTCTTCATTCTGGTTAAGAAGAGCAACCAGATCTGAGAATTCCTGGGGGGTACCTTGCCAGACGATTAGAACATCGTCAATATAACGACCCCACCATAGAATCTTGGGTAAAAATTCTGCCAACTTCCCAGATGTATTTATCCAATGTTCCCACCACCCCAGGTGGAGGTTCGCGTATGATGGAGCACACGCTGTGCCCATGGCGGTACCCCTCACCTGGTGGTAGAATTTGGAGTTGAACAAAAAATAGTTGTGTGACAGAATAAAACCCAGTAAACGTAGAACAAAGGTTGTATGGGAGTCATCTTCACGTGGTCTCTGATTGAGATAGAATCCAACATGTTCAATCCCCCTCTCATGAGGGATGGAGGAATAAAGGGATTCTACATCCAGGCTACAAAGATTCGCTATTGGTGGAAATCTGAGCCCTGACAGTCTATTTAGAGCTTGTTTAGTATCCCTAATGTATGAGGGGAGGGCCTCCACAAAGGGTCTTAGAATCTTGTCTACGTACAAGCTTCCATTCTGTGTGAGATTATCCACACCTGAGACGATTGGACGTCCAGGGGGTTGCTCTTTGTTTTTATGAACCTTAGGCAGGCAGTAGAAGGTTGCTATCTTGGGGTGACGATTGAGGATAAAGTCATATTCGTCCCCCGACAGCAACCCTCTACTGCGGCCGTCATCCAGAATTTCTTTATATTTCTGGAGATAATCATTCGTGGGGTCAGATTTGATGCTTTTATATGTCACAGAGTCACCCAACACACATTCAACCATTTCTACGTATTTGTTAACATCCATAATCACGACATTACCCCCCTTGTCCGCTGGTTTGACAATGATATTACTATCGTCTTGCAGTGACTTCAAGGCTCGCTGTTCATTTTTGTGGAGGTTGTCATTTGATCGAATAGAAAGGGATCTAAAATTGATTTTTTCAATTTCGTTCCTTGCTGCTTCAAGAAAAAGTTCTATATTTCTGAAGCCAGCAAAGCTCGGTGTGTATCTACTCTGGGGTTTTAGGTTGGTGTATTTATGGGTGATAGTTGGATCATTCTCGTCAAGGAGAGAGAGGAGGGTAGTCAGGCACTGATAGTCTTTGGTCGTGAATCCAAGATCTCTGGCCTTTTTCTCATTCTGAATTGAATGGAATTTATGTAATGCCAGTTTACGAATAAAAAGGTGGAGATCTTTGATCCAACTAAATCTGTCAAATGGTGGGGTCGGTACAAATGATAATCCCCTTCCTAGAACCCTAAGTTGGTCTTGGTTCAATATACGGGACGACAGATTTATGACCTGTGACTCAGTTACTGTTTTTTGAGTGGCATCTAATATCTTCTCCTTCTCCCCCCTCCCCTTGGGTACCTGGTTTGGTACCTTGTACGTTGACTTGGGAATTCTTCCTGGTTGCCCATGGCTAAAAAATTAACCCCTTTCTTGAGGATCCCCCTTGGGTTGGGAGTCATTGTGGAGGTGGATGGTTGTGGTTGGGACTCAACTGGAGTAATTTGACTACCTGAGTCAGTATCTGAAGAGTCGTAGTCTGATGTCAAAGCATTATCTGAGGTGCGTCTGATTCTTCGATTGAATGATTTGTAGATGTTCCCAGTTTCATAGTCATTTAAATCTCTCAGAAATTTGTCATGTTTCCTGAATTTTACTATATCCTGGTATTTATCCAGGTTTTGTTTTAGCCTGGATTCCATGAATGCAAAATTAGGATCACTTTGAAACTGTTTAATCGTGCTGATCTCCTCATCGAGACTAGCATTCACTGTCTTAAGCTTGTCTTGCTCAAATTTACAAATAATATTCATAAAAGTTTTAGAGCAGGTTCCAGCTGCACACTCCCACTCCTTCATTAGCTCAGTATTTTCAGAGTGAGATGAGGGAATATTTCTCACTCTAAGGCCCCTCGGTATCATGTCTCTCTTTATGTAATTTTCGAGAGAGGAGACCTCCCAACAAGTCCGAATCTGACTTTTATATAGATTTTGGAGTTTGTTGAAAGATTTATTGATATCCGGGGTCATAGCATTAGGGTCTAGTTTTGTATTCGAAAAGACATTGTCTGCATCCTTACACCAGATGCTACTGTCCAATTTGTTGGATAAAAAACCTGCCATAATTACCTCTTCAAATAAATGTAACCACTCAAGTAACCCAGGTATTGAAACCAGAAAAATTATAAGCAAGAGAGTTATCAGTCAGGGAGTAAACTCTGACCAAATAACTAAGGAAGGGTTACAGGGGTAGTATAGGGCTTAACCCTCTATATGTAGAAAATCAACAGAGAAAAGGAAGTGAGGAAAGTTCCCCGTAAAAAACGGAGCTCTTCTTCTCACGACCGCTACCCCCAATATACAATGTCAAATGGAAAATAACAAAAAACTTTAATAAAACACAAAAATAATATCACACTAACACACTTAGTATATCACCCAAAAAAAATGTGGGTTAAAACAATGAAACCATACGACTGCAACAATATATTTGCAAGACAGTGCAGCAGAAAGCCTTATGGGGTACATACAGCAACAGCCTTCACATAAATGCAGTTTGTTACTAGTACAATAAAACAAAGTTGCAATAGTGAGAAGACAAAGTAGCTGGCCAGAATCTCCCATAAAGCTGCAGCCTATTTTAAATGTTTCATGCCACAAGGCAAGAAAAGAGAACAATGAATTCTCCAATTCCAAGCTTATCTTGGTTTCCCTACACCTTCCGATAATCCTGAGGTATATATGCTTATACGTTAATGATAAGAAAAATACAGGGTCTATCTAAAGCAATCAGAGGATAATAAATCGAAAGGATAGTAAGATAAAAAATAGTAGAGGAAAATAAAGTATGAAAAGATGGCTAAGTCTAAACAGAGCTAAACAGAAGGCTACATCGCCATAAATGCTCCTAATACAGAGTCATAGTAGTCATTCTATTTTCTCACTAAGACTGCAAGGTTCTCCTGGAAGCTGTCAAGGCAGTCGGGAAAAGTTAAATCCAGATACAGGATCGTTCCAAAGAGCAGTAGATCAAGCTGCTCAGTCAATCAAGCTGCCCAACGCGCGTTTCGGCGGTCTCACCGCCTTTCTCAAGGGCCAATCGTGTATACTGAGCCTCCCCTTGTTTCCCTTAAATACCCAAAGTTCCTACCTGTTCCGGATGGGGCGGAGGTCCCTAAGTGGCCGCTAGCCGAGTGTACTTAATTGTGGCTTGCGGTGTGCGCATGTCCGTACTTGGGTATTGGCGCATGCGCGAGAACTTTAATATATTTCTTTGTGGATAATCGTCCAGGCATGCGCCCGGACTTTGTCTCTCGACTTTCGATTATTCCAATGTGCAGATGCACCCAACCATGTCCGAGTGTCAGCGCATGCGCAAAGATTTCATTATGCGCATGCGCACGGACATAGTCGTCGAGTAGCATGTCCGAGTGTCAGCGCATGTGCAAAAAACTTCATTATGCGCGTGCGCACGGACATAGTCGTCGAGTAGATCGATCCCTTGAAGGGGACAGATCTGCTTCAAGTAAAAAAGCGGGTCAACCCTGTACGAGGGGTTGCTTTTGAGAGTAATACAGGGGCTTTACTTCTAGTACCGTCTATTAGAAGTACACAGATAAGGGAGGGGGGGCTTTTACAGTTACTGATCCCTAATGAATTACGTGTCAAGAGACATGAATTAAAATTAAAAAAGTTCAAACAAAAGTTATACATTAAATTGATATGTACAGTATCAGAGTGGTATATATGCTGAAGGTAAGGCATGGTTCAAAGGGGGACCTGCATAGTTGGACCCCATCCAAAAAGGTAATGAGACAAAACTTATCAAATGAATGGGGCAAAGGAAAAGCCCTCATTAAGGCCACCAGGTTGGAGTGTTTTTAACCTATATATCCATTTGGATTCTCTCTGCCTCAGGATTCTGTCAAAATCCCCCCGTCTCTGATTCCTCTTAACCAGTTCAAGGCCACAAAATCTGAGGTTATTAGCGTCACCATGGTGGTGTTCCTTTAGATGTCTAGATACAGGCGTTTCTAGACGGTTCCTTGGGGACCTTACATGTTCCAAGATTCTTTCTTTGAAGGCTCTGAAGGTCTTGCCCACATACCTCTGTCCGCAGGAGCATGATAGAAGGTACACTAGTCCCTTAGTATTACAATTAAAGAAATCTTTAATCTTTATAGGGTCACCCCCTGTAGTGTCAATTATAGTTTTTGAGCCTTTGGAAATATATCTGCAGGCGACACACCTACCACAGCCGTAAGAGCCGCAGGGTGGGGTGCCCAGCCAGGTTGCTCTTGGTTGTACAGGGGTAGAAAAATGGCTTGGTACCAGCATATCGCGGAACCAGTGGCCTATCTAGTTTGTTTTATCAGTTTCTATAAAGATCTTTAAAAAAGGCCTGCTCATCTTCTTACACATATTTCATAAGTTTGGACCCCAGTTTGCATATTATCAGTAACTATTATTAAAATAGATATAGACTGTTAAATTGTTAGTGTCCTTTATGTAAACTCTCACATCCAATGTAAATATCAGTTCTTGCCCTTTACTGAATACATCAATCCTTCTGCGTGAAGAACTTATTGAGCCATCCTGGCATTTTATGTGTACGTTATCTTGCTTTGTTCTTGATATAAATTCATATAGTATTTGTTCTCTGCTTCTTTAGGTTGCCATTTGCATATATTTAACACGGTCGTGATATTCCTGCCCAATTCGTTTGTTACAGTAATGTGGTACATGCAGTATAATTTCCTTTACATTTTGTGTAAAATATGGCAAACACACTTTTGCAATTTTCCTTATGGCAATATCATACATTAAACCTGTGAATGCATTGTATTCTATTCTGTAAATTCTGGACACCTTTACCATGGAGAAAAGAATGATGCTGAACTGTGTATTGAAGGGTTTATATTCCATCAAAAGACCCTTATTCTAACTTGGATGAATAGCACTTGTGATTCTGACATTCTTGCTCAATGTAACGGATTAGAGAGAAGCTCTGTCCAGCAGTAAATGTGTCACTTTATATGGAAAAATACAATCACCTCCTACCAGTACATCAGACTCCAAGATCTCTCGAGTGTGGTCATCAGCGAGGAGAGTTACTAGGAATTGTCCCTGCACTATTCCAACTTGCACCCACTGTTTAACCCTTGAGTGACAGATAACTGGTTAACTTGTATTTAGACACAAGACAAATATAATTCTGCAGATTAGTCTGATGCTATTTACAAGAGAGTAACAAGCAATGCTCGTCAGAAGAAGAGAGACAAGACTTTACCATATCTAGAATTTGGCCTTTATTGATTGCCGTTACTGAGACAAAAGTGGTAATTCGTGATAGCATTTAAAGCTGAGATAAAATGATCTGCAAATGGATATACAGCAATGTCACGATAAATTGATGCATTACAGTTTATTCACTAAAGAGTGAAATGTAGTAAATGGAAAATGTGTTGCTGATTGGAATGTCATTTTAGAGTACATTTTGCAATTCAGTTTTCAGTTTACCAGAATTCTATGTTTACTGGATAAAGACAATATGGTACTGCTTTCACAGTTTATATTTGGTTTTGGCTTCAGCCAAACAGTACATGCTATTGTCCTACCTTTAAATTCCTCCTCAACCAGCCCTATACAATGACCTTATTCCAAGCCTGAAACAAAATGTGTTCTACATAGCTCATTACGACAAATCTTTGATTGAATTCAGATTATTACATGAAGCAATGTTCATAAACACTACACCTGCTGCTTTAACCCCAAGGATCTCTGTAGTATCCCTTCACCTCACTGTATTATAATCCTGCACCCATAGCAATACCCCGTACACTGTGCTGTATAATTGATAGACTTGTGCACCACGAAAACATTGGGTTCGTCCATGTGGTGTTTCCGTTTGGACAAATTTTGTCCATGTAAACGTTCATTTGGATGAAACAAAAAGGCATGACAAAAAATGTGCCTATTAGTATACAGCAAAATATAGAATATGAATAATATGTGCATAGTTTGCAGTACACATCTGGTTCACATATCAAGTGAAAAGAAGTAACTAACAAATAGGAGGAGCAGTCTAACATGTATACTAAATATATTGAATATAAATAGAGCTTTATACTGTTTTTTTTGTCCCTCTGTTTATAACTTCCTACTTGATCTGTGAATAATATCAACATTTAGTGGCTATCCCCTAACCATCATCAATCAGTTGTTGTTTTTTTTACTGTCTCAACTCCAAATCATGAAATCATCTAAACAGCTCGTTCATTCCTTATTTATTTATTTATTTATTTATTTATTTATTTATTTATTTATTTTGAGATTCTGAGTTAAGAAATTTGAACGAATTTTCAATAGCCTTAAAAAAAGGGTGACCAAATTAGACTTGGGGCTTTTCAGGAACCCACTTGGGAATCCAGCCCTGACCAGCTCCTCCCCCACGCCCAATACATAGATTTCAGATCCACATTGTATAATGTCTTAGGGAAAGGCGGTTAGTCCTTAAATTAAGAAGTGTAGACATTTGATAAGGGAATTGAAACAAACTTTTTCAGCTTTCATCACGGCTATTTTTACCTAAAAATTATTGCAAATAAATGAGTCAATGTCTTCTGGAAGCAGTCTTGAAAGATCATCATATGTGAACATGAAAAGCAAAATAATAAAAACATAGTGGAGGCTAAGAGCCATTACTAGGCCTATCTAGTCTGCCCAATGTTCTTAATACTTGCATTAGTCTCTTATATCTAAGATAGCCTTATGGCTATCCCACGTATGCTTAAACTTCCTCACTATGTTAACCTCTACCACTTCGCCTGGAAGGCTATTCCAGGCATCTACTACCCTCTCAGTAAAGTAATACTTCTTGATATTATTTTTAAATCTTTACCTCTCTAATTTCAGACTGTTTTTATTTTTTTATTTTTTCACCATTTGATTTTATTGCATTTTGAGAATGTTACATTACAAAATAAATGCATTTTCAAAAAAAAAAAAAAAATGTTTTTCTTACAAAAAAAAAAGGCCAACTTTGGTTTTCAATTCTGCATATGGGCTACCAGAAAGAGGAGTTAGAAAGTCTCCATAGAAGTTCAGATTTTTCATCAATTCTGAAGTAACACAATGTTCACATTATCGTGAACGCCCTGTAAAAGTAGGGATCATCTTAATTTTAGTGGCTTTTAATGTTCCTACTAAAGTTTCGAAGAGGTTGGCAAATAACACACCACACTACACCATAGATCAGATTGCTTGAACTCTTATCACTAGTCTCAATTTTATCATGAGTCTAGTTATAAATAAACCAGGCTGTTGGTAGTAGCTGGTAGAAACATTTTAAAATGTAATGCATAAAGGAAGAAAGGTTTTGTGATTGTTCTATCAATCTTTAAGCATAACGTCAGCACTTCTACTTGCTTCACATCAGATTCTAAAACGTAACATTTTATCTAATGCATTAAAAATAGATTGGTTGCATGAAAGGACAATAATTTTAAGCCAAACCTTGGTTATTATATTGAAATTAAAATTTGATCTAAGGGCATTTCATACATTTAAGTATATACTGCTTTGAATTTATTATAAATACCAATTATATTTTCTATCACAAGATGTTATTTAAAAAATAAATAAAAAACATACAGTTCAGTTTCAGATATAATTTTCTTAGAAATTGGCAATAAATGAAGCAGAGTCTGTGTGGAGGCAGATTTCAAACTGGAATTACATCAAATGCCTTACATTGTGTTCCTTTGAATAGTACAATGCAATATGTCCATCTAAATGTAATGGTGTGCAAATGCGTAGAACTTGCAAAGGTTTCCAAATGAATATATTTAAAAAAACATCTCAAATAAAAATAAAAATGATCACTTTTGGATATTGACTCATAAGCTCTGTTGACTAGTTTTAAAACAATAAATTCTTACATGTTTTTAAAACTTGACATTTTTGGAAGACATTGAAACATATCAATTTTGCTGTTATTCTCAAGCCTAGACATAAGTTGTTGAAAATTTTACAACAAAAATATGTACGTAAAGAGGTTTGTCCTAAAGAGGTTAAAAACCCTTCTTAAATTTCCAGATCAATACTAACTGCACTAAATATAGTAATTTAGAGTAATGGGCCTCCATTGAAACATTTTAGGTTAATAATTTATAATAATAAAATTTCTGACAAATATATTTAAATGTTTTAATATTTTTTTTTAAATAGTATGTATCTTTTTTATATTTTAATCATTTGAAAAATAATTTTTAAAGTAAAAAAAAAAAAAATCAAATTATTTAAAAAGCTTATCCAAAAATATTAAATCAAGGCCATCATTTGGGACTAAACTTGATCTCTATTAGAACATTTCACCCAACCACCTTAGTTTTGCATAACTTCTATTGTTTAACATCTGTATGTATATATATATATAAAACCCAACAGCTTGGCACTCTCCTTCCTTGAACAAATAGTGAATAACTTCCCTGGGTGCTACCCACGTAGATATAAAATTAAAAGATGCTCAGGGTGTACTCACAGGCCTTTATAGTGATATTTAATGAAGTGAAAAAATACAGTTACAGCTGCAAAAAAGATCAATGTTTATATCTAAACATATAAGCAGGGCTTCCATTGGAAATCTCAAGGCCACTTAAAAAATATTGCACGTGTCCTCTTACCGAGATACACACTTTTTGTCACACACACACATATATATATATATATATATATATATATGCATGTGTATATATATACATATTAACTGTCATACACCCACACTCTTCCAGAATGCACACATAAACATTGCCAGACACAAATACACAATGTCATGCACATACACAAACAGTCACATACACAGGTAATATTAGAAACAAACGCAGATTCACATACACAAACAGCCACATACATATGTAATATTAGGAACAAACACAGATTCCCGCTTTCAGGCACGCATGCCACACACAGATGTACACATACACATCAAACAGACATACAGTTAGACATGTGCACACAATAAAACAAACTCTCATACACTGCCAGACACACACACACACACACACACACACACACACACAGACAGACTCATGCACACTTTGTCAAACAGACACACCTCTAGATATAATCACACACATAGTTAGATACACAAACTGTCACACACAACCAGATATGCAAACTAACACACATAGTTAGATACACATGCACACTGTCAAACAGACACACAGTCAAACATATACACTTCCACACAATAAATGGCCTAAGAGTATGTAATGTAACTCATATCTGCCATTTTAGTTTAAAATTGTTATTATATATTATGTCACAGATAATGATAGTTAATAATATTCAGCCCTTTACCACTGCTTAAAAGTAAAAAAGCGGGGCGGGGCCGGACCGCCATGCTAAACGGACGCACAATGGTGTAGCTCCCGAGACAATCAACAATTTTCGGTGATTAAATGCTACTTTCCGACTCACCCGACGTCTGACAACTTTAGTCCAAAGCATGAAGCCACGCTGGTCCCGAGGTGAGGCTTGCTGACCGGTTCTAGTCCCTCGGAGGGGCGATCCCTGCCAACCGCATGGGGACTGCTCGGACGGGGAGAGGGGCGGACGGCCGCTGCCCAGCTACCCGGCCCACCAGCGGCAAGGCAGAAGCACGAGGCTAGGCGGATCTGGCCCCGTATCCCCCCCCCCTGGACTGGCGGGGGTGATCCCAGTCCCCACCCCGAGGCCCATCGGAGTGCCGTAACACCGGCACCCAAATCACCAGCTAAGCGGACACTGTGCACAGAGGCCGCATCCAAAATGGCGGAGCCTGTGTGACATGCACCCACGATCGAGGGCTGAACGGAGCATCCTGACATGGCTCTACAGTTACGGGCCGACAGTAAATGGGCACACTCAAGCCATAACCCCACGAGTCAAGCAACGCTGGAGCTACCTCGAGCAAACCCAAAGCCGCAAAACAAAGCCGCAAACCACGGCAAGGGAGGCAGCCACAGCGCTCTGGCCTTACCTGCCATACCACTCAGATCACCACAAGGGGGCAGACACACGAGGCTCCGCAACATACAGCCGGCATACTGCACCCAACGAAAGGCACGGCTGCTAGGAATGGACTCCCGCCTAAAAACAGGCACCCGACTAGACGACAGCCAAAAGTACTACCATACTACACTGACACTTGGGGACTTGAAACAACATAACAGCCTCCAGACTCCCTGCCAAATTTAAAGTTCCCTAACGTCCTCAGAAGGGTCTCCGAATATACTACCGCTGAACATCACCTCGCAGACATGGAATCCACTTGGGGTGGAAGAGCTACAGGGCAATCTTAATATGCTAATGTTTGGTTTATTTTGTTTTATTACCTTTGCCTCCTAATTACTAACTAGCGAGATTAAGCTTAGCGCAACATGTAATCATATACTCTATACCTAGTCAGACAAGAAGTATGTTTCACCATGTGGCTAAACAGTTTAAAGTGTAATTAATCAGACAGCTCTGATCATACAATGTTAATATCTGCCATGTTGCACCATATTGTTATTCCTTGAATAATCATACCTAACTTGACCATATGCCACACCAGCAGGATTACTAATGTTAAACCACAAAAACAAAGCACTTAGTTCATTTACAGGTGCCTGTGCACGTTGTAAACGCATCGTTAAACCTAAACTTAGCCTGCATCCACACACTAGCTCTGGACACAGCGTAAAATGGTCATGACTAGATAGAAAAGCGTTGTTACAATGCGTTATGAGAACACCTAAGCAACTTAAACGACGAAAACTTATAATGTCTATCATCTAACCTATCTTTACATAAAAAAAAAAAATGTGTTAGATATACCATGTACCTTTGTTCAACTGTTTACATTACGCTGGAGGATTGCCTTTGGGGTACCTCACATGCGCCTGTTTAAAGCTTACACAATACAAAAATAAAGAATTAAAAAAAAAAGTAAAAAAGAACTGCAGGGCCTATTGCCGCAATGATTCAAAACATCATTCAAACCCAAATCTGCCTTAAAAAATATTTAATTCTATTTGATATAAGGAGGGTGGCTAACCATGTTTAAACAATATTAATGTTTTACATGTTTAATTTTAATTTAGTATTCGAGTTGAATAGATGTATCCATAGACCTGCTGTGTTAGGCTGTCTTTATTTGATTATATGTGTTGGGTGGATTTAAATAATTTATATGTGTATATGGTCAGTATGCTAATGTATGAATATATATATATATATATATATATATATATATATATATATATATATATATCTGTTTTCTCTAGTAATAGATGTAATAATGGCAATTTGTTGAAACCGGCAAACATTCAGGCATATTTACTAAAGCAAATGTATTTTAGTTATTGTTTAGCTAGTTGCTTGCAAGAATAAAAATGGATGAGCATGTTCACTGATTACCCAAATAAATATGTTATTACATTTAATATACAAATTTAAATTCACAGTTTAGTCACCAGGATTACTAAGTTTTAGCTGCCATCAAACCTTTTCTTATATAATGTTTTTTTTTTTTTTTTTTTTTTTTTTAAACGAAAATTTGTCGTTCTGTAAAGGTGCAACGTGTAGTTACCATAATTTAGGTACGATACCTCCAGCACCAGCAAAAAGAAAGAGGATGCAATCCCTCTACATGCCGCCATTACTGATAAGAACACTGGCAATATTTTGATAGCCACCTCCTGATTCCCAGCCACATCCAGTGAAGAGAAACAGGAGACCAGTGCTCCCTCTGGTTCACTCATGTTTTTAAGGTTTTGTTTTTTTCCCATGTCTCCGTTGTCGAGAGAAATTGTTACCGGTTCGTGGTTCCCACAGCTCTACAGTCTGCAGTGACAGAGGTATCTGCTGTATATTTATCTGGGTATTGTAAAATTTGTTAAATAAAATATACTAAAACATGCCATTCCTTGTAAATGTTTGTTCTGATTTTTTTTTTATGTAATACTTAAAGCTTTTAATGTTTGGTTTTTTTTTAATTTAGGGCCTATCCAAATACTCTTACAATTTAATTTTAATCGGCCACACACTAAAGGTACCCTCACTGTCCAATTATTTTTTTTTCTTTACCTCCCTTTTATCACTTTTTTAAAACTTATATCCAGTTCTGCTAGATGTTTTTCTAGTTCTAGTCATTTTGTAGAGTCCATCCATTAGAGTTATGGTGTAAAATGGAAATTTGGGCCATAACTAAACTTTCAATGACCATATTAGGCAACCTTCAGCATTCAGTGATCTTCTGAATGTCATAGTCTGATTGTCAGGACAGACGATATAAAGATATATATATATATATATATATATATATATATATATATACATATACAGTTGCAAGAAAAAGTATGTGAACCCTTTGGAATGATATGGATTTCTGCACAAATTGTCATGAAATGTGCGTCCGGTCATAAAATGTGATCTGATCATCATCTAAGTCACAACAATAGACAATCACAGTCTGCTTAAACTAATAACACACAAAGAATGAAATGTTGCCATGTTTTTATTTAACACACCATGTAAACATTCACAGTGCAGGTGGAAAAAGTATGTGAACCCTTGGATTTAATAACTGGTTGAACCTCCTTTGGCAGCAATAACTTCAACCAAACGTTTCCTGTAGTTGCAGATCAGAAGTGCACAACGGTCAGGAGTAATTCTTGACCATTCCTCTTTACAGAACTGTTTCAGTTCAGCAATATTCTTGGGATGTCTAGTGTGAATCGCTTTCTTGAGGTCACGCCACAGCATATCAATCGGGTTGAGATCAGGACTCTGACTGGGCCACTTCAGAAGGCGTAATTTCTTCTGTTTAAGCCATTCTGTTGTTGATTTACTTCTATGCTTTGGGTCATTGTCCTGTTGCAACACCCATCTTCTGTTGAGCTTCAGCTGGTAGACAGATGGCCTTAAGTTCTCCTACAAAATATCTTGATAAACTTGGGAATTCATTTTTCCTTCGATGATAGCAATCCGTCTAGGCTCTGACGCAGCAAAGCAGCCCCAAACCATGATGCCCCCACCACCATACTTCCCAGTTGGGATGAGGTTTTGATGTTGGTGTGCTGTGCCTCTTTTTCGCCACACATAGTGTTGTGTGTTTCTTCCAAACAACTCAACTTTGGTTTCATCTGTCCACAGAATATTTTGCCAGTACTGCTGTGGAACATCCAGGTGCTCTTGTGCAAACTGTAGACGTGCAGCAATGTTTTGTTTGGACAGCAGTGGCTTCCTCTGTGGTATTCTCCCATGAAATCCATTCTTGTTTAGTGTTTTACGTATTGCAGATTCGCTAACAGGGATGTTAGCATTTGCCAGTGACTTTTGTAAGTCTTTAGCTGACACTCTAGGATTCTTCTTCACCTCATTGAGCAGTCTGCGCTGTGCTCTTGCAGTCATCTTTACAGGACGGCCACTCCTAGGGAGAGTAGCAGCAGTGCTGAACTTTCTCCATTTATAGACAATTTGTCTTACCGTGGACTGATGAACAGCAAGGCTTTTGGAGATACTTTTATAACCCTTTCCAGCTTTATGCAAGTCAACAATTCTTAATCGTAGGTCTTCTGAGAGCTCTTTTGTGCGAGGCATCATTCACATCAGGCAATGCTTCTTGTGAAAAGCAAACCCAGAACTGGTGTGTGTTTTTTATAGGGCAGGGCAGCTGTAACCAACACCTCCAATCTCATCTCATTGATTGGACTCCAGTTGGCTGACATCTCACTCCAATTAGCTCTTGGAGATGTCATTAGTATAGGGGTTCACATACTTTTTCTACCTGCACTGTAAATGTCTACATGGCGTGTTTAATAAAAACATGGCAACATTTCATTCTTTGTGTGTTATTAGTTTAAGCAGACTGTGATTGTCTATAGTTGTGACTTAGATGATCAGATCACATTTTATGACCAATTTGTGCAGAAATCCATATCATTCCAAAGGGTTCACATACTTTTTCTTGCAACTGTGTGTGTATATATATATATATATATATATATATATATATATATATATATATATATATATATATATATAGATAGATAGATAGAAGGCTGGCCCTATAGTTATGGGAGGGGCTTGGTTTCCCATCTTAAGGAGCGCCAGTCCCCTTCTCACTACTGTCTCAGTTCTAGCGATTTGCCTAACGTGACTTCCGGTCTGTGCAAATCACCATTTACTTACCTGAAACTCGTGGAAACGCTTACCTGGTCCTGCAGTCCCTGGTTGTACGCCTCGCTGTCTGTCTGACTTCCAGAACACTGATAGGACATCTGTAGCGCTTCGGTCACTTCACGGACTGTTTTTCAGTAAAACTGTAAGTCAAGCTGCCTGTCGCGCCTCTGTCCCGGTCGCTTAACGTCATTCTGGGTCGACTCTGACTCTCATTCATGCATCTCTGTTAAGTTCTGTTATCTGTTGGTGGCCATACAAAAAATTAGGATACAGTGTTTGCCTTTGGCTAATTCAAGCCACGAATACACTTGTTCGGCGTACAAACAACTAGTGGTCAATTTTTCATGTATTGTTATTTCCTATAGGTTTCCTTAGTGCAGAACGTTCGGTTATATACGAAACTAAGCACACCGCAAGGGAAGTTCGTATATTTATAACCTATCTTAACATTAGGCTTAAACGTATTTATATGAATGTTTGTTTCTCTAGGTATTTCCGGTGGTCATTGTTGTTATTGCAGATAGTTATTCAAAGTTTTCATCTGCTATTAGTATTAGATAAGTGATTAAGTCAAACCAAGTGCTCATTAATTATGGTACGCTTATTAGTAAACCCCGGAATGACGCTCTTCTTCTCTGGATACCATTACTCCATTATTACCAGGTCTCATTGTTCTTATCATAGGTACAGTTATCTGCTTACTAAACTAAGGGTACATTAAGCTTTTTGGTGACTTTTGGCACTAGATGAGTTTTACATGCATGCTATTATCATTTCATGATCGGAGATTGATTTTAAATACATTTTATGTTTCAGTTCCACGAAGCGCTCAGCATTTGAGCTCCATCACTCCTACCATTCACAATTTACTTTGTGTATAGGTTAGTGGTTATAGTTATTCTGGCCCACTCATGGTCTCATTAGTTTCTGGTCCTTATGTTTTATTTTTCTACATTACTAGGTACTAGGCCATTCAAGTCTTCTTCCAGGTCACTTAGTGCCGGTCTACTTTACTCAAGTAATATACCGGTAGGTATCTTGATAGTATAATGTGTAAGGGAACTATACGGTATGGGTTCTACAACACTACCTTTACTCTCCTACGTAATTACAGAAGGCTGTTTCTCCTGAACCTGCTCATTTTCTATAGGTAATCAGGTATGTCAATCTCTATTCTGTTCATACCACCCTACTCCTTTGTGGTTTTGGTTAGTATAGGTTTATACTGGCTCCTAGGGCTAGGAGGCCTCTAGTGATTCTTTCTAGGCCTTTTATGCCTTAGCTTAGTGGTCCCACGAGGCCATCACCCATCCTTGATTTAAAGGTACGTTCGCCCCTCGGGCCAAATCGTAGTTAGTTGCTTCGCTTGGTTTCATAGAGAGGGCCTCACTTGTCACTCCCATTCTGTCTTATGCTTTTACAAGTCAACAAGAAGCCATCACCCCGCCATGACATTCTGTGGCCATGAAAGCCACTCGCGCCAGTGGCTTTCACCTGTCACAATTGTAGGTAACATTTTCACCACTTGGCATTAGCTAGCCAGCTAGTATATGTAGAAGGGCTTGCATAACCTCCTATTTTTACTTGTAGTATGTCGAATCTACCTGAAGGAGGGGAAGAATTATCTATCCCTAGTACACCAGCCAGATCTGTAACTCCGTCATGAGGTGGTGACACCGCAAGTCCTTCATCCCTCATATCTTGGACCATTCCGAGGATCACAGAGGAATTATGCAAAAGGAACATCCCCTATCCAGCTAGGGCCAGGTAAGCTGAACTGTACAGGCTACCTAATACCCAGACCAATAACACCGGGGCGGGAGAGGGATCCAGTATTTGCCAGTCTTCCGATCTATAGGCTGTTTTGTTATCGGCTCTATCCTCTTTAGGACGGATCAATGACAAGTTGCATAGGATGGACTCCAATTGAGTTCTCCATCGGCGCTGTGTACTCCTGATTCCGCTAATCTGGTAATATCCCAATTTGCCCTAAAAACCCGCATATTATTAACCCAGCACACATGGTGCCAGAAAACATTAAAAAGGACATCTTGGAGGGAAAATATGTGAATTTGGCCTCACTCCTTAGTGCCTATCAAGATCTCATAGAGAACAAGACACAAGCATACGGTGACGTGTCTGTAGAATTTAAATCAAGAGACCCCAGACTGAATCAAAAACTGTGCATACCCGAGTTTGTCCTCAGATTTGGGATTTATAGGGATGTGGTTTGTTCAGTATATCCTGACAGGAGAGAAGAATTTGATCTTTACCTCTACAAGCTGGTGGACTTGGGGCAAAAGTATAGTGGCACGTCCTTTTACGACTATCACTGTTCTTTCTCCGCAAGGGCATTTGCATCACTGGCCCAATTCAACTACCAAGCAGACTGGAGTATGCTGGATATGGAACTGTTTTGTAGACACTTTCCAGGCCTTAAGACACCAGCTTGTACTGTCTGCTCATCCACTTCACGCATGGCTAATTTATGCACAAATACCCCGGAAGTAAGTGCCTTTTACCCCAACCCAACTACCACAGTTAGACCTGACAGGGTTCTAAAAAATAAATTGGGGCAGAATATATTGCTGCTGTAAAACTGTTCGAGCGATTGGGTGTTCCTGTTTCACCAAGTAAAACTTAAGGTTCCAGTACTATTATCAATTTCCTGGGGGTAGTTTTGGACTCTGTTCATTTGCAAGCCAGCCTCCCCACTTAAAAATTTGAGTGCATCCTATCATGTATCGACCAGTACCTCCAAGTGGGTCTAGAAATAGGAAATAATTCCAATCACTGTTGGATTCCCTCAATTTTACTATGAAGATCATTCTGCAAGGGCGGGCATTTATACCTAGATTACTTTGTCTTTTCCCCCAATTTCAGTCGGATTCCTCCCACATTGCGCAGTTCTTCATTGTCCTGATCCTCTTTTCATTAACACACCCATCTCAGATTTTAATGGACCAACACGTTTTACTTATTATGGCATTAATATACTTAAAATACTTTTTGGAGTCTCTCTTTGGTTATGATCTTGCATAGTTTTTCTATTTTAGCAAACTTAATCACAATTTTTTCAAGTCTTATTGGCATTCTTATATTTGTTGTAGGATGCTATTGACTAATCTGATTTAAATGTTTTGAATGTCCTTTTCCTTTACTTTTTTTATTTGACTGACCCTTTTACTAACACACATTGGTTTTAATTTGCTCCTTTTACATTTGTTTTCCAATGCTACGTATTGATACATATATTTTTGTTTAAATACCTTCCATTTATTCTCTCTGCATGTGCCAGTAAATTATTCCTGCTAGCCAAATTGTTGTAAAGATGCCCATATCCTATTGAAACTAGCCTTTTTTAAATTGAGCATTAATAAATATATTTTTAATTAATTTCACATGATACCATATTATAGTCACTATTTTCCATTATAACTTGAATGCTTTAAAATAGATCAACATGTACAGATTTTCCTCCTTTTCTTTCAAGCAAATGTTTAGTATACTCAGTGCGTATAAATATCAAATTTGATTTTCCAAGCCATATGCTCAATTAGCAAATTACAGAATGCCGTTATCTAATCAATTAGAAGAACAACTATAAATAATTTATTGTTTTAGGTAATTAAATCATATATTTATTCAGAAGCATGCTGTCATTATATAATAACTCGATCAACTTTCATAAAAGTTTACCTGAAAACTAAATTATTATAATTGTTTACAATTTATAGTCTACTATGCTGCAAAATGGATAAACTTAACATACAGATATCTATGGTGATGAAAGCTCAGCTCCACAATATAAAACTGGGATATATTACACATGTATGTACGTAGTGGGGAATTACGATGAAGCATAAACATAATTAACCCCATTCAACCTCCCCCCAATAACGACAGACAACGTGGTATGGATGAACAGGCCACAGCATTTATTATAACATAAATAAATTACTGTATAACACACCCATAACTCCATATATTAAACTCTTCTTTCTGTAACGAAATTGTTAGAAACAAATAAACATAAATAACATATATATATATATAAACAACTCAACATACAGTGCTATACAGAGAACCCCCCGTCCTTGCCAATAAAAACCTGCAGTGGCTCCTAAACACCACTGCCTCTCACCTCCCCCCCCGTCATAAAAAACATATTCCAATGCCTGCCATCAGCCGACCTTATCCACGCTCGATGGGCACGAGACCTCAGGCAACCTAAAGTTAAACCTTTTGAAGCAGGGGAGGCTGAGACCTGTAAACATGAGGAACTTATTCCATCCTTAACATAACCAAACTTAATTGGCAAGGACATACCCCCGCCACCAGACCCGCTGTTTTACCCCTAAATCAGCGGGGAACCCCACCAAAACCAGCCATGGCCTGTTCCACCGCCTCCTGCAGGGCGAGATTAAAAAGGTCGAGCCCGACCTCCGTGAGATGTACACCGTCCCTACAAAAAAAATGAGCCGCCTCTTGTTCAAAAACCCTATGGCGGACCGGGAGTCCATGAGCCCCCAAAACAAACTGGGAAACCCGCCTGTTCAACTTGCGCCGGCAACGCTCCATGGCACTCTGACTCCTGGCGCCACGCCAATAGTTGCGGGCGACAACTTCAGACCAGATTAAGCGCACGCCCGGGAACAAAACCAAGATGCGGGCCAAGTCCCGCTTCACTGCCGAGATTAAATCCCAAATGGGCACCGAACCCAGATCATTCCCCCCCAGGTGGATCACCAGGACACTCACCCAGGAGCATAGACAGCCGTACCAACTCGGGGAGGAGCCGTGACCACCTCAGACCCCGCGCCCCGAGCCATCGAACTTCCGCTTCGGAAGGCGAGAAACCCAACCTCGAACCTCCAGGCCGAACCGCCGCCCGCTGCCCAGCCCAGTAAACATAAGAGTGTCCGACGATCCAGATCCTGGGGGGAACAGAAACTGTGGAAAGAAATCACGTCAATAAACCGGCCGGGCGAACATAGGAAATATAGCGCCCTGAGTCCCACCTACCAATCCTCTGAACCACCTGCGCTGGCATGCCTAGCCGAGAGGCCTCGGTCGCCGCCCCAATACGGAAGGAATGGCCCCTGAACTCCCTGCTATCCAACCCCATTGCTTCCAGCCCCAAACAAACACTCTAACAAACTGGAAATGTGAAAGGAAACTCCCATCCCCATGCACCAGGAGAGGCAGCGCAGGAGAAGAGCGCACAGCACAATATTCCCCAAAGGACCACACGGGACAAATGCCGGAACCCGGCACAGCCCCCAAACGGACCCACTTATCCTTCCCCAAGACATCCATCTTAGAGCAGCGGATTCGGAACGAGATCTGATCAGTGACGCACGAAACGTCACCAAATAGCACCCCCCCCTACCTGCTGCCAGCTGGGGCATACTAGCTCCCCAATCCGCATGGTGCCGAAGAATGCCAGGGAAAAGGCAAGGCGAAACAGCCGAACCTCGAAATCCGAATGGCAAACCCCGTGCAACGCCTCACACAAAGCAGTTAGGAGCGTGCCCGAGACAGGACGCCTTGAGTCCGGCACAGACACCCTCCCCCGTCTCAAGCCTTTTAGTGCCTGCCGCACAATGAACGCCTTAATAGCGTCCTCCCAACCCCGTAACTTAAACAGGAAGCTGAGTCCTGACAAGCGTGCCGAAATGGCCGAGGGTGACAATCCCGCGGCCTCCCAGTCCCCCAAGAGCCGAACCAAACCCTGCAGACGAGAGGATGAGTCCTGGAAGCCCCCGTAGGCCCCCTCCCACCCTTCCCATTCCCTCCAAACCTTATTATAGCGGTCCCATGTGGCCGCAGTGACCGACCCACGGACCAACTCCATCAGTCTGCCAGACCCAAGGACTACATCTCTGCCGGACACGGGACACCCTCCAGTTCGGCCTGTGGAGCCACGGCCCGAAACACGTCCCACTGTGAACGAGAGAGAGCATCGGCCATCACATTACGCTCACCCGGGATGTGCACAGCCCTACAATACACATTCAGCTCCAGACAGCGCAGCACTAGGCGCCGGAGCAAGCGAACCACGGGGGGGGGAAGATGCAGACAGCTGGTTAATAGCCTGGACTACACCCAAGTTGTCACAATGGAAGCCCACCCGCCTATCCACCAGCAGGGAACCCCATACCTCCAATGCTACCAAGATTGGGAAGAGCTCCAGAAACGCCAGAGTCCGAGTGAGCCCCGCCGCATACCAGGTCTCCGGCCACGAGTCAGCGCACCACTTTGCCTCTAGAATGGCTCCAAAGCCGGCAGAACCCGCCGCATCGGTAAACAAATGGAGGTCCGCATTAGAGACCTCCGGGGCCTGCCAGTAAGACCTGCCATTATAGGAGGCCAAAAAGGAGTCCCAGACAGCCAAATCGGCCCGTAAGGGCCGGGTAAGCCGGATAAAATGTAGCGGATGAGCGACCCCCGACATCGCCGCCGCCAGGCGCCTATTAAAGATACGCCCCATTGGCAAGATCCGACAGGCAAAATTGAATTTCCCCAGCAAAGACTGCAGGCAGCGCAGCTGGATCTTACGCCGCCCCAGGGCACGGGACACCGCGAGGCGCAGGTCCAAGACCTTATCGGGCGGCAGCTGACATTCCCCAGCCATCGAATCAATTTCGATGCCCAGAAAGCTCAAGCACGTGACCGGACCCACCGTCTTGTCGTGCGCCAGCGGGACCCCGAAGCGCTGAAACACCTCCCCGAGAACCCGCAGCAGGAGAGCACAGACGTGCAACTCCGCCGGGCCTACACACAGGAAATCATCCAGGTAGTGCAGGAGGGAAGCGACCCCCGCCTCCCTCCGCACCACCCATTCCAGAAAAGTGCTAAAGCACTCAAAATAAAAACAGGATAGCGAGCAACCCATGGGGAGGCACATGTCCACAAAAAACTGGCCCTCAAAGGCACACCCCAAAAGATAATGGCAATCCGGATGCACCGGGAGCAGCCGGAAAGCGGATTCCACATCCGCCTTAGCTAGCAGCGCCCCCGGGCCCGCTGCTCTCACCATGCGAACCGCCGCATCAAAGGATGCGTAGGAAACCCTGCAAAGTTCCATGGAAATGTCGTCATTCACCGATCCACCACGAGGGTATGACAAATGGTGAATCAAACGATATTTCCCGGGGTCCTTCTTGGGCACCACACCCAAGGGAGAAACCCGCAAATTCGCCATCGGTGGGGTGGAGAAGGGGCCGGCCATCCGACCCAAGGAAACCTCTTTATCCAATTTTTCCCGCACCACCTGGGGAAAAGCCCGCACGGACTTGAGGTTCCGGACGGAGAGCATAGGAGGGCGCTCCGCGAACGGGATCCAAAACCCCTGCTCAAACCCCTCCACTAAGATACGCGCCGCAGCCCGATTCTCATAAAGGTCGAGCCACGGGCGCATCGCATTTACGAGGACCGGCGTGGTCGCCCTTTGCCCCCATGTCCCCTTTCTCCCCCGTTTTGCCCCGCTTGAAACAGCAGGAGGCAGGATGGGCCCCACCGCAGCCGGAGCATTCGTGCTTAAACCGGCACGAGGACCCCCACTTACAGAGACTGTCATTAAATTTCCAACAACAGCCGGACCTCGGACTGGAGGCCGATGAGGAGGAGGATGCGCCCCCACCGCCCCCCCCCCGAGAAAAGACGAAAACACACCCTGTTGAGGGGCAGGACGAGTCATGATGGAAAGCCATAGACCGATATCCATCTGGTCCCATGACAGCGAGGGACGCACTGCCAGCCGCTGTCGAAACTGCTGGTCGTACCTCCACCAACCTAATCCCCCATAGGTGCGACAAGCGTTCCAAATCGTGTCCTGATAACAGAACAGAGCGGAACACTTCTGGGGAGACTTCTCTCCCACCACGCTGGCCAAAATAGAGAGAGCCCGAATCCAGTTCCCAAAGTTTTGGGGAATTTTGCGATAACGGTACTTCTCCCTATCCTTTTCCGACTCCTTGCTGTCCTTGTCCGCCACGGGAGGAGCCTCCTCCAACGGCAGAAGGGAAAATATTTCTACAAACTCCCCCTTCCAAATTGTTTCCTTAGTCTCCTGCTTCAAGTGCAAGCCCAGGGGGCCGGACCAGCACATGTAAGCAGCGCCACGTCCGCGACCGCGAGACAAGCATCGTCCGCGGCGGAACCAACACTGGCCACCGTGGGCGCCGGGGAACCCAGAGGCACCGCACCGCCACCCGACCCGGGAAGGGAACCAGTAGTAGGAGAAGACTGAACCTGAGGAGGGAGCAGGGCAGGGGAAGCTGTTTACTGGCCCGAATCCCAAGTGGCACTGAGGTAAGACCTCCCCCCTGCTAGCTCACATAGCCCTAACCCCACCCACACAATACACCCACTATCAAAGACCCTCCCCTGCATCTATCCCCTACACTCCTACATGTGCCCCAGGGCCTAGAACATCAGAATAGAGGTACAGGTAAAAGTGCAGTACATTTGAAGGGAATGTTTATCACTATGTGTATTTACAATGTGAAGAATTAGAACATTATATGACAGTATATTATATAAACAAGAATTAATTTTAAACAATAACATGGTTTTATGAAAGACAGGTCATGTCAAAATAACTTACCGGTAACTCAAGGTTTAGATGAAAAATTGTGTTTTTGGCTAGAAAGCTGGCTTAAAGATTGAGTGCAGAGTGTAGTTGTTAATAGAAAATTTTCAAAGTGGACAAAAGTGGTAAATGGAATGTCTCAGGCTTCTATCTTGGGTTCACTTCTCTTCAATCTGTTTATAAATGATCTCGAAGTGGGCATTGAAAGCCTTGTGTCAGTGTTTGGATATGGTACAAAACTAGGTAAGAAAATACAGTGTTAACATGATATTACTTCACGACAGAGGGATTTTGCAAAATTGGGCAAGTGGCTGAGATTCAATACAGATACATGCAAAGTAATTCATTTGGGAATAAGGAATTCACAAGTCACTTATACATTAAGTGGAGTTAGGGATACAATTAAATTAAAAGGAATTGGGAACAGTTATATATAACAAACTATTCAACAGTGTGGTATGCTGGTCTTCATTTGCAAAAGCCAGTAGGTTCTTTCATGTATAAAAAGGGGTTTTGATTCACCTGATTAAAATATAATTTTGCATTTTTATAAATCAGTGGTAAAACCCCAAACTGAATATGTGGGGCAATTTTGGGATTAAAGATGGATATTGCAGAACTAGGAAAAGTTCAAATGAGAGCTACAAAATTACTAGTTATGAAGAAAGGCTAGAAAACTGGATTTGTTTTCTTTAGAAAAAAAGACGATTCAGAGGGACTATAGCACTATATATACAAATATATACAGAGTCGGTACAATCCATTATGTCCTTACCTGTTCATTTGTAGGAGAATACAACAGACAGGAGGTCACCCATTAAAACTGGAAGAAAGGAGTTTTCACTTACAGCAGAGGAAAGGGTTATTTATAGTAAGACCAAAAAATATATGGAATTCTCTACCTAGAGAGGGTGTGTTATCAGATTCTAGAGAGATTTTTTTTTTTTAAAGTGCTTGGATTTATTTTGCAAAAGCAGAATATTAAAGGATATAATTAATATATATCTACACAGGTTGATGATCCAAGGAGAGTTTGTATGCCATTGTGGAGTTACGAAGGATTGTTTTTTCCTTGTTGTGGTATAATTGGAAATGACTACAATTGGGTTTTTTTTTGCCTTCTTTTGGGTAAACAGCATAAAAGAATAGGTTTTAAGGTTGAACTTGATGGACTTAAGACTTTTTCCAGCCTAGATTACTCTGTAATATTATATGAAGAAGAAAGCAGAATAATGTTTGCAAAGATGATGATGGAAGAGGAGGATGAGGAAGTAAGAGAGAAGTACATTGTTTTAGGGAAAGTAAATTGTTAAATGACTACCTAACCTATTTTATTTTTATGAATGTTGTTAGGATTATAGACTGATGTACAGATTAGAGGGGAGAAGAAGTCCATTCAGTATGACATCACTAGAGAGATTCTGTACCATAATGTTAAGCAAAGAGGCATTAGGAAGGTGTGTACTTGTTTTTTTAGTCAAGATAAATGGATTGAGGTACCTTATGGAGGGATTTTTAGCTGAACATTTTGGTTGGATCATATCTATATACACAGGAATTTGCTACTTCAGTAACTAAAAATATTCATTACAGGTCTATGCATCACAATCCAAGTAAGTTGCAGAGAGTGCAGTGGCTCAATTTCTCCTTCATCTCCCATAGTTCTCTTCTCTTTTCTATTTTGTAGGCCTTTGAGCTCTCAATCTTCTGGCTTGATCACATGATATGGATTACATGACATTTGAGAGTACAAACTAACTGCCTACTGTAGCCTATGTGCCCAGAAGTCTTTAGTTATGTATATCACATCCTACATAAGTCAATTTAAAAACATTATTTGTAGTGCTTCTCGGGGTCGTCTTTGAGTGATCACTTTGACACTCCGCTGTACATGCATGCATTAACTGGCTCATCAAGCTACATATTATTCAGCCCTTGATTGCTAAAGACAACCTATACCATAAGGTAGCTTATTTTATTTGCCCATGATTGGACCCAAGGGTTTAACATTTTGTTTTTACATTGCCTTTTAATTAGTGTTTGTTGGATGTTGATCTTTCCTCTTGATTTATGAAAACCATGTGATTAGCTTTAATGCTGCTTTGAATAAGTGATTGCAAATTCAGAGGATGCAAACAAAAGATATGAATATGTTATGAGAACATTCCTTGTTAATATGCATCAATGTAAAAATCAGAACATGAGACAATATGTATTTTGCTGGAAGAACAAGATGCACTATTTAACCATAGAGGGGTTTGTTCCAGGTTTATTGTGCTTGCAATTCCAAAGTGGAACTTTCTACCAGATGTCTCTGTATAGATTTGCTGTCATCACTGCTACATTATAACTGTATCATTTTTAAGGTCCCAGACAACATGATATTCTATTCATGACAATGCCAGAGAGTCAAAGACTTCTTTTTGTTTGTTTCGGGAGAGCTTGGCAATGGTAAACCCAAAGCCATGAATTCATTATTTTCCTTATGTTCCCTGGGCTACAACAAAAACTGTATGTGCTCTGTAATTATTTTCTGATGTTGAAGGAATGACAACATATCAGAGAATAAAAATCACATTTTTAAAATATCATAACACTACATACGGCTATACTTTTTGCTTGGGGAAAAAAAATAGCCCAACATATATTACATTTAGATTTTAAACATTTGTTATTGTGGAAGACAGTCATGATTATTTCCAATACTATAATTATATTAATATGACACTGATTCAAACTGCACTTTACTATAATGGTGCACATACTAGAGCAGGGGTAGGCAACCATCAGCACTCCATATATTGTGAACTATACTTCCCATAATGCTATTTTAGCCATATTGCTGGCAAAGCATCAAGGGACATGTAGTCCATAATATCTGGAGTTCCAAAGGTTAATTACCCCTGCATTAGAGTGTATGAGCATCAAATACCTTATAAGGGCTTACTGTGTTGAATAGTGCTGTAGAGGTAAGTATAGAAAACACTTACCTTTAACATTCAGGGTAGTGAAT
This sequence comes from Pelobates fuscus, assembly GCF_036172605.1. Lineage (NCBI taxonomy): Eukaryota > Metazoa > Chordata > Amphibia > Anura > Pelobatidae > Pelobates > Pelobates fuscus. The sequence goes on along the minus strand of NC_086322.1, from coordinate 43,449,887 downwards.
TTGCCCCATGATGCTTCATTTGCTTGTTTGGACATGTGCAAAGACATGCCAGGTGTACATTGTAAAATAAAAATTCAAAAGTTACGAAGTATAAAAAAAAAAAAAAAAATCACAGCCCAAGATTTTACCTATTGGGATATTCAAAAACATCAGTCATGACAGTTCAACTTTAACAAATAGATTATTGTAATTGGGAATAAACAATAGCTCTTGTATCTTTTTTAAAGGGATTTTCGCAGCTTTCCTGTGTAGTTTTGTAAAATAACTCTTATAAAATTATAATTGCTTATTTTCCATCCATTTGATTATTATGTATAAGATAACAAATTATAATAAGGTTCTGAATACCATACTTGTTAGTTTAATATGTCAACAATTGTTTTTTTTATACATACATTTTAAAATATATTATTATGTGGCAAACGGTTGACTTGAGAACAAACTTTCTATATCTGTTTAAATAACTGCAATCTAATCTTAAAGTATTTTGGTAAAAAAAAAATGAAAAAAAATAAAGGATAATAAAATATATATTTATATATAAAAGAAGCAGGTTGTTTGTGTTTGGTTTTTTTCTTTTGTTTTGTTTTGTCTTTTTTTTTTGCAGGGGAATTTGCAGGAGATTAAAAAAGATGGCAATTTTATTCTAGTTTTGCCTTCCGACTGGCACATTTTGGCGAAGACTACCTATAGTGATAAACTGTAGATCACAGTATTTTCCAAATGAATGAGCTCTATGAAAGTCTGAACAATTTCTCGACAATTTTATAGATTCTTTCTTTAAGAAGAGAGAATGACAACAGATGGTATAACAAAAGCAGGCAGAAGAATAGTGAAATAAGTTACAAGAGATGGAAAAAATCGATAGAGCAGTAGTTCTGACGACAGGTTACATATGTGCTGAATGGAAATGCATGACCAAAAATGTAAGTATATATAAATATGGAAATCCCTCTTTGAATTGCGCTATGGATAAGAATATTGGTCTTGGGTAAAGGAACAGAGACAAATGTAAAGCAGCCGTGTGTGTATATAGCTATATAAGATAATGTAACTTATTAAATGCTAAAATTGCTTTAATTGCAAGGCCAGTCCTGTCACATTGAAGATGTGGAGTGATTGAGTGCCGCAAAAAGCCACACTTGTCTTATTGTCTTATTATACAAGAAGGTACTTAATACAAGAAGGTGAGGAATGAGATCTCCAGAACATAGTGTAAGTCAAACCTTAGGAGTCTAAAAGATATATGGTTTTATCATTGCAGTTTGCAGTCTGACTAGGACTTATCTGTTTAACCCCTTAAGGACCAAACTTCTGGAATAAACGGGAATCATGACATGTCACACATGTCATGTGTCCTTAAGGGGTTAAAGCATTCTTAAAATTATTTGAAAATTAAAACGTCTGACTTAAAGGAATCACTAAGGAATACAAAGATGTATTTTGAAAGGTTAGAGGAACCCTCTACCCTGCCACCAACACCACCACCACCTCCACCTCCCCTTCCCGGCGATGAAAAGGGGGGCTTAAATATAATTTTTCACTTACCTGATTCCAGCATTGATGTCCCTCTGCGCTGGGTCAGGCTCCTGATCTGCTGACGTTAGCTAATTGAGGGGAACCTAATGCTCATACGCAGCAAGCAATGCTTTCCGGTGGGATTTTTCCAACACACTGGACGTCCTCATGTAAAGAGTCAGTCAAATTTCATATTAGATGCAGCATAACAATATATTAATATTGATACTAGAAATGAGGTTATTCTTTACATTTACACAACAATAGCTCAAAATATTTGTAATTAGTATTAAACACAACATATAGTAAGAAACAGGAGAAATATTTATTATTACTAATAATAATTTGAAATAATATATTTTAATTCTCTATAACCCAACCATTTTAACTTCAGTATTTTCAAGAAGTTGCGTTGCTTTCACCCATAATTACCAGTAGATTAATTCCAGTCACTATGTGACTGGATTACAGAGTTCTTTAATTTAGATTTTAAATTGCATGTCTTTGTAAATAGAACAAATGCTTTTCATAATATCCATCACACAATGTTTAGACTATTAAAGTAGCTGAATATTTCTTTTCATTCTTCTGCAACAGTTTCCGAGCTTCGTCCAACCTCCAATAACTCTTTCCTGATCTAATATATCATAATGCTGTGATATATTATTTAGGAGAAACAGATGGAACCGTGCATTTCGTAGCTGCCTGAAATATAGGACTGTAAATAACTTAAAGGACCACTTCAGCATCATAGCAATTTTATCGTAGTGAAGTTATTATGGTGCAAGGAGGTCCTGGGCGCTGTCTTACCATAAAAGGTTAAACTGTTAATGAACGACTTAACCCAAAACTTTTGAAGATGGCACCTAAACGCTTTGCCCAGTTACTTTCTTTCTTGGTACAAACCTCAGCCTTGGACCAGGCGCCGCTGAAAGGCTGAGAGCATCAGCTGACACTCTCTCAAACAGCAAAGAACAGGAAAAACTGCATCTTAATCATCCATTATTTTTTGCATACAATTTGCTATTGGTAAAAGTGAGCAAAGGGACAATGTGTATTTTTCAAGTAATCCGCCTCTTTTGTATAAAAAGTATAACAAATTTACTTTTGAAATAGCATTGTCGGATTTCTCATAGATATTGAGAGACGCAGAAAATCCATCTAACCACAAATATATTTTTTCACACACAAAAAAAAACAAAAACATTCTACTTTTGCATGTAAACATGTTATAAATCGGGCTGATTTCATACAGACCTAAAGTTTTACTATTTTTTAACATTTTTAAGCTATTTGACATCTGCTTTAATAATGATCTTCTATCATTATTTTCCCTTGATAAAAATAAAGAAAAAAAAAATCTAAAAATGAGCACAAACGAATTCTGCTCAAAAGTAGAAAGAGGCCAATTATACCCACTCAGCATTATCCGGATGCCCTTCACCTGCTTTTTTTTTCCATTTTACATGACAAATTCTATTCATATATTCATGCATCCTATATATAATGGGCACAGCAGCCAATATCTAATTAAGTCCTCCTGTGCAAGAGGCCACACTTTAAATACAATAGTTCATTCCTCCTTTGTGTTTACACTCACTGTTGCAAATCGCAGTTTGTTTGACAGCCATAAGTCATTGTTTGGTGGAATCTTAATGTGCTTTGCAACAGAGTACGTGGGTTATTAAGCTCTCAGTTGTTAGAGCTATAATTTTCTTTTCCGAGGCCGAGAAGCAGAGGGAGTCCATAAATCTCTATAAGTACGACCTAGACTGTACTATGGTGTGGACTCATCTTGTCGTTGCAATCACATGTTATGGGAGATGGTTCAATCATCTAGACCCATGATTGTCAGTAAAGTGAAGGAATGACAAAAGAGGTTTCAGAAGGAAATATGTTCAAAAGTAGATGCTTATTATTTCTGTGTATTCTGCTGGAATTATGCTTTCTGAAATATACTCAGGAAAATACTATGATATTCCCATTGTGATTTTTATGTTTGATATGTGTAATATGTTTGAATACTTGAATGTGTTTGAATATCTGAATACCTATTAGAGAAATCTTTTCAAAGTTAAATTTAACCAAATTATTTTATCAGTGTTCCATGATTTCCAAGTGGTAGTAACCAATATGATAAGACAGTGGACGAGTAGGAAGTCCACAGTCAAGGATTCCAATGTTTCTGCAATCTTAAATCAAGGGTTATAGCAGGTAGTAAGTATTAGAATGGTGCATAAGGTTTTGCGATTGCAATTCATCCACATTTTGGGCAATTGACTAGAAGATGAAATCCCAAACGACTAAACGATATAAAGGCGAATCACTAAACAAATGAAATGGACAATAGACATTCCGTCCATGGCACAATAAAAGATGATTGCTGGAAAAAAAGATTATATATATTTTTGGGGGGGAAATGGTGCAAAATGGTGCAAATGGTGGGAAAATGCATCTATCAGTGTACTGCAAAACATATGCATAATATTTATTATTTGCAATACACTGCTTGACCAATTTTTATATTGCTTGACCAATATCTGAATAGTTCCCCCCCCCCCCCAAAAAAAAAAAAATTGCATGGACAAATACCAAATGGGCCCAAAATTTTACTTTAAGATTTTTTTTCAAATTTTTCTGCTGTGCTCAAGTCTAGTACGTATACTCCAGATATAAAGCTGAGATCAGACATCACACACACACTATGTTCCAAAAACCAGCAAGTGTTACAGAAAGCAAATCATTGAATATGTTTTTGTTATCTGCAAGCACAGGCACAATAAGGCACAATAAGGCACAAGTAAAGTTTTCTAAGAGTACAATATATGTCATAATAAAATCAATATATCCTGAGCCAGTAAACCATTTAAAAAGGACAAAAATATACTGTTCTAAATGTAATAATTACTATTCAACCTGACACTATGCTAATGTGCAACAAGCTGATTGGTCACCTGATTGACATTTCTCAATGCTATGGTTCGAGGTGCGGTGAATACAATCGCTTTTCATGAGCATACTTTATCCATATTTGGGCAGTGTTGATTTGCTGAGCACATCAGGTATTATTCTCAGTCAGTCTCTACCATCCAAATATGGATAAAATAATGCTTATGTAGTGTAAAGTCATATTAGTAATAGGCTGAATGGGGGTGGACCACAGGTTCCTAGACAACCCTAGATTTGGGTCAAACCAAAAAAAAAAAAATTACACAGAATTGGGGGACATAGCCAAGAGTCTGCTAGCTCCATAAAAATGCTATGGTCTGTTGTGGTTTTGGTACACTACATAGGCAGATCTTTTCAATCTTTACAAAACCTCTAACTATGTAATTAAGAAAAGACTTGGGGCAATGCCCACAGAGGAGGGGGTAAACCACTCCAATGTTCATTATTTGCCCCTAGAATAATTTTTATATTTACAGAATATATCAGAATAAATCTCTGTCTCAATTACAATGAACATCTAATAAACATAAAGAAGATCGATAGAAAAGGGGCATAAAAAGCATCCACGCATTAAAATAAGTGCATTGTCCGACTCCTCCATAACAATATTTGGTTCTTATGTCACCCATTTCTGCTCTTAATTTAACCGGAGCAGTTAAATAGCTAAGTAGCCTTACGAAGGTGTTGGAAGAAGGAGCAGATCTTCTCCAAATCAAAATGCTTCAAAAACTGGATACTGGATATAAAGGTTTTGAAAAAGAAAAAGACAACAAGTCAGAAAAGGAATACACTCATAACCTAATAGTTTGCATGCTGTTCTCCTGCATTTACAACATATTAACAATATCATGAAAAATAAGAAAATAGTGATATTCATTAGTGCTTGTGAAATGTTCATTAAAATGTACTAAATTCAAGCAAATAAAAAAAAGAAAAATAAATTGTATTAATGAGGCAAACAGACTAATGAGATCGCTAAAGCTAAACTGTCATTTCAAACTTAAAAGCACATACTAATAGCTCACTAAAAGTTAGCAATTAGTGGCTTTTTTAACTTGTAAACAAGATTCAGAGTTAGGTTTGCACTGCATGCTGGTCCCGTTCGCCTGCATTTTATATTTACCCCTGATTTCAGTAGCAGGCACTGGAAAGAGGGGGGAGAGGAATTATTATTGTCAGAATACTGACAGCTCTTCTTTAAGGATGTACGGTTTCTGAGCATTGGTTTTAAACATTTAATAGGCACACATTGAAATGTCAATCAATAAGCCCCTCAGGCCTCGTAGTTGTGAATATCCAAGATGTATTTATAGCCTTTCGCCAGTGATGCGCACTCACCTCCTTATCGTGAGGGCTTACATGTTTTCATTTCTAGGAATTTTCTATATTTCTCTTTTTTTGTTTTGTTTTGTTTTTCTTGCTTCTGTTAAGCGAAATAGTTTCAATGCTAGTAACTAGCTATGTCAGCAATCTTCTGTTTTCCCTGTAGCCTTGTTTGTTTGGCAGGTGATATTCGGTAAACTGTTTGTTCTTATGTATTGGGACCAATATAATCTCTCCAGCACCGTTCCATCATAAGACATTAAATCATTGAGCTGGAAAATTCAGTCTGTTATTACAGAATATCTATTTTTATTCTTGAAATAATTATTTTTGAATAAAATATAAAAACAACTCTAAAGCACACAGATAGTGGTACTCCCCTCAGACACTCATTTAATATATCAGTAGTAGAGAGAAGAAATACAGTGTGTGCATGCGCGTGTATATGTATAGTATGTGTAAGTGTGTAAGTGGCAGGACCACCATCAGGGGATGACAGCCCGTACTACATTAAGGGGCCCAGTTGAGCAATGGGGCATACATGGAGTGGATGGCATTGCGGTACTCCAGAATATCAATGGATGGAACTCTTCTCTCATATGCAGTAGTGCCACAATACAGCCACACTTCAATACAGCCACACTCTAATACTTTCCTCAATACAGCCACACTCCAATACTTTCCTCAATACAGCCACACTCCAATACTTTCCTCAATACAGCCACACTCCAATACTTTCCTCAATACAGCCACACTCCAATACTTTCCTCAATACAGCCACACTCCAACTGTAAAAAGGTAACTTAAAAAGAGGGGGCTACATAAAATACACATTGTCATGTTAATAGTGCGTGTGTATAAACCAGTGTAATGCATGTTATAGGAAAATACTGTCAAAGTTATCGTGTTTTAGGAAGCCTGATATAATTGTATGAATGTCACCATCTGTACAATACTGTGTTAGAAAATCTTATCTGCTGTTGAGATAACTGTTTTCTACAGGTCTGTATCCAGGTCAGAGTCATATATACTTTCTCCTGGATGCATACAGGTCCCAAAGAGGCCAAAATGTGTTAGGAAGAAAATATAAAAAACGTATAATAGTATCACCTACTGAGATTCTGTATATTATGAGTTTATCCTGGGGACTGAAAGCGAGAGAAATGAAAGGTAATCAGTTGAGATCCTGTGAATAGAAGCTGCAGGATGTTAGAAGATCATAGTGTTTCCTATTGTATCTACATTTAGTAAATACATATGTATGTATGTATGTTTGTATTTAGTAAGTATGAAATTCTTTATTTTTCTAGAAAAAAAAAACTAAATATATTTAATTAAATTAAAATTTAAATAATTCACAAGGAAATATTACTGTGAATATTATTCCCTCAAGCACTTTTTGGCTTTCTTATATTTTATATATTATATCTCTGATTTGTCTGATGTAAATGCCCTTTTTAACATTTTAAATTGCTTGGTTTATATTCCCTTTAAGCCACATTGGTTCCAATTTGTTTCTTTTATATTTATTACCCAACTGTACATAATATACAGTGTACAGTTGGGTAACTCAGCAAAGTGTCTGGTTAAGACAATCAGAGTGGCAGATTACTCTATCTACTCTTAATCTTAGAGTCCCCTAGAACCACAACCTGTCTAGCCTTTCTTACATACTCCACCCCACCCATACTAGAGGGACTCTTCCATCAGCTGTTAGATGGAGCAGTGTCCTCCAGGACAGTTACTCCTGGCTTGTTACTCCCAACATCTTCACTCAAACAGGCAAATCTGTTAAGCTGCACAAAGTGAGGACAACCTAAACCTTTCCTCTTCCCTACCCCCTGCAATCAGCTATATGCCTATTTCTCAGATGCTTATCTTCTCCCACGGCACCAGTGTCCACCACTAAACTCTGCCCAGTAAGCAAGATTGTCAAAGACTGTCAATCTGTTACAGTGTTGCACTTTGTTTCTCCAGAGCTCCAATGCTAGCAGCTACATGGACCCTGGACAGATTCATCCAGGCATGCATACATGTAGCATGATGTGCAATGAGTCAAACCTTCAATCTTGCTAAATCCCATTTCCACTGTTAACAAAACGACAAGTACAGGACAGTAAAACAATAATTACCTTGTTGGCTTAAACTCCTGTTTTTGAACTCCTACTTAAAAAGAGACTACTTTTAAGCAACTCCAAGTAAGCAAGGCTTGTGAGTTAAATAGGTAAGGCAAGGCCTGTGGGTTTATATAGGTATCCAAAAATCCACACAGGGAGAAATTAAGGTACCACTCCTTAATTAACTCAGTAGCACACGGACAACAAACAAACTGCTTTTTAAGCATATTTAAGCATATTTGATAAATAACAAAAATAACAACCTGTGTCCTCAATTTTGCAGTTCTCCAAGGGAATTCCTGTTTTTTATCTCCTACTTAAACATAGCCTTCGTACAATAGATTATGCTTAAAGGACCACTCTAGGCACCCAGACCACTTCAGCTTAATGAAGTGGTCTGGGTGCCAGGTCCAGCTAGGGTTAACCCATTTTTCAATAAACATAGCAGTTTCAGAGAAACTGCTATGTTTATTAATGGGTTAAGCCTTCCCCCAAATCCTCTAGTGGCTGTCTCATTGACAGCCGCTAGAGGCACTTGCGTGATTCTCACTGTGAAAATCACAGTGAGAGCACGCAAGCGTCCATAGGAAAGCATTGTAAATGCTTTCCTATGCGACCGGATGAATGCGCGCGCATGCGCATTCAGCCGTCGGGGCGGAGAGGAGGCGGAGAGGAGGCAGAGAGGAGGAGGAGAGCTTTACCCCTTTTCCCCTTTCCAGAGCCGGGCGGGAGGGGGACCCTGAGGGTGGGGGCACCCTCAGGGCACTCTAGTGCCAGGAAAACGAGTATGTTTTCCTGGCACTAGAGTGGTCCTTTAAGCAACTCCAAGTGTAGCAAATACAACTTTTTGGAACTCTGCGGATCATTTAAAGAGTTTCACTAGCTTTCTTCAACAGTGCTGCTGAAATACAGAAGGTCTTATCAAAGCAGACTTTCAATGTTCTGAAATTCTCAATAATAAAAAAAAAAGAAGACAAAATGAATTTGAAGAATAATGTGCCTACCTTTTATACCAGGTCTTTATTACAAAATAGAACCTCCTTCCAAAAACCTTTTAATCTCCACCAGCCTTCCCTCTCTAGCCAAATCTCACGCAGTTCTCTTAACTTTTGCTCTATTTCACTCGGACCCATATTTTTTCTACATCTCTTCCAATTCTTCATTTGATAGTCTATATTCTTAAACAAATATTCATGACAAAGTCCGTCACAAATTCAATTTAGAGCATCATGCAATTAACTTGCTCTTTTTAAAATTAGAAAATGGTTTTATTTTAGCTAATTAGAAATGATAAATAGCTAATGGTTAGCAACAAAGTACCAAAATATATCACTAATGTAAGTGGAAAGAATTTGGCTCACTGGTACATTTCCTCATTGTCCTACCTGCAAGTGGCATTTGAAATAAAATAAAATGCATATTGTGCGCTCATTATAGTATAAATATCCAATGAAGCACATTTTCAAGTACGCTCTCAAGAATGACTGTTAAAGGATGTGGTTTGCAATCAGTGCATAATTATACTCTTCTTATTATCATATGCGCACAAATCAGTGTTCTCAGAGTATTGCAGAATGTTGATTTGTACAAGCTACAGGAATGCTCCCCTGGGAACAGGATTTAATAAGCTAGAAGATAAATCTTATCAGATTCACATGAACACGCAGATAATTCAACAGCTACTTTAAAGTAATAGCATTATGGGCCGAGCATTATAGACCCTTTTGGCTCTGAATTAGGTTAAACTGTTTTCTGTCCTGTGCCACCAGAGACAAGACGGCTGAAAACACATGCTTGAAGAATATCTTAGGCATCCGTTATTCAGTTTCTGGAAAAAAATGCAAATGGGTCTAAATGTCTTCAAGAGCTATTGAAGCCATTAAAATGAACACTGTACTGTCATTTAAGAATCTAATTTTTTTTACAAGTGAAGACCGGAAAGAAAATGCTTTTAATTTTCAGTTTTCTGCAGAAAAACATCAGCAGCACTGGGCAACGCAACTAAGTGTATGCTAAATCTCTCAGTGTTGCAATAGGGTCCTGCAGTCAAATGTTGTTCTTTCAAATACAAAAGGATTTGTAGAGCTTTCCCTGTAGTCCAGTGGCTGGAGAAGGAGATGTGTTCATTGTCTTAGTGCACACACCTCTCTCTTTGCGCTGATGTGACCTGGAACATGTTTTAATGATACAGGACACGGCTGCTGAATAGGATATTGCTGGATGCATTTTGGGTCGCACAAGATCAGTGAGCGAGGGAAGCGTAAAAGCAGAAATACACACACACACACCCTACTCCAGTCATTGGACCACCAGCCGGAAGCAATGAGAAAAGAGGATTGAAGAAATGAACATTATACCAGTGTATACTAAAAGTGATTAGACTGGCACTTCTGGCCCCCAATATCCAATGGAACAAATTAAATTAATTAAGTTTTATGTTTATGTTTTTTTATGTTTATGCCCATTGGCATCATATTGCAATCCTGCAATGTTACTTTATTTCTAAATATTACTATAAAAATAAAATCGGACCAAATGGATGCATGAATTTATCAGGGCTGCACTTGTCCACATGAAAACAGTAAAGTTTCCCAGTGGAACTCTCTACTCTAGGATTGGTGAATAATGTGCAGCTTTCCTCACACTGCGTTAGGTGAGTCGTTTCTCAGCCACCCTTACTGCATGATCTCCCTTGCACACACTGACACACAGATACACACACTGGCACATGTACACACAGTAACACATACAAACAACTTGATAAAGATACACACACACTCAGGGCCGGCCTTAGGGGTGTGCGAGCTGTGCGGCCGCACAGGGCGCCATGGAGCAGGGGGCACCCTGCGGCCGCACAGCTCACACATGGCCGGGATAAAAAAAAAAAAAATTCCGGCAGGGCTTAGCGTGCGGCGGGGCGGGGCTTAGCGTGTGCCGGGGGCAGAGCTAAAATGCCATCTAACTGCTGCAGGGGAAGCAGGAAGGAGTCCCTGCTTCCCCCAACAACCAGAATCCAGGAGCTGCACTGCCTGTCTGCCTCCACAAGGAACAGAGGTAACTATGTGATTGTCTGCTTGTGTGTGTGTGTTTGTGTCTGTGTGTTTGACTGTCTACCTGTGTGTCTGTGTGTGTGTGTCTGTGTGTGTGTGTGTGTGTGTGTGTGACTGTGTGACTGTGTGTGTGTGTGTGTGTGTGACTGTCTGTGTGTGTGTGTGTGTGACTGTCTCTGTGTGTATGTGTGTGTGTGTGTGTGTGTTTGTGTGTGTGACTGTCTGTGTGTGTATGTGTGTGACTGTCTGTGTGTGTGTGTGTGTGTGTGTGTGTGACTGTCTGCCTGTGTGTGTGACTGTCTGCCTGTCTGTGTGTGTGTGACTGTGTGTGTGTGTGTGACTGTCTGCCTGTGTGTGTGACTGTCTGCCTGTCTGTGTGTGTGTGACTTTGTGTGTGTGACTGTCTGCCTGTGTGTGTGTGTGTGTGTGTGACTGTGCGTGTGACTGTCTGTCTGTGTGTCTGTGTGTGTGTCTGTGTGTGTGTGTGACTGTCTGTGTGTGTGTGTGTGACTGTCTGTGTGTGTGACTGTCTTCCTGTGTGTGTGTGTGTGTGTGTGACTGTGTGACTGTGTGTGTGTGTGTGTGTGTGTGTGTGTGACTGTGTGTGTGTGTGTGACTGTCTCTGTGTGTATGTGTGTGTGTGTGTGTGTGTTTGTGTGTGTGACTGTCTGTGTGTATATGTGTGTGACTGTCTGTGTGTGTGTGTGTGTGTGTGTGTGACTGTCTGCCTGTGTGTGTGACTGTCTGCCTGTCTGTGTGTGTGTGACTGTGTGTGTGTGTGACTGTCTGCCTGTGTGTGTGACTGTCTGCCTGTCTGTGTGTGTGTGACTTTGTGTGTGTGACTGTCTGCCTGTGTGTGTGTGTGTGTGTGTGACTGTGCGTGTGACTGACTGTCTGTCTGTGTGTGTGACTGTCTATGACTGTCTGCCTCTGTGTGTGTGTGTGTGGCTGTCTGCATGTGTGTGTGTGTGTGTGTGTGTGGCTGTCTGCCTGTGTGTGTGTGTGTGGCTGCCTGCCTGTGTGTGTGTGTCACTGTCTGTGTGTGTGTGACTGTCTGTCTGTCTGTGTGTGTGTGTGTGTGTGTGTGTGTGGCTGTCTGCCTGTGTGTTTGTGTGTGGCTGTCTGTGTGTGACTGCCTGCCTGTGTGTGTGTGTGGTTGCCTGCCTGTGTGTGTTTGTGTGTGTGTGGCTGTCTGGCTGTCTGCCTGTGTGTGTTTGTGTGTGTGTGTGTGTGTGTGTGACTGCCTATGTGTGACTGACTGGGCCGACTAGATGGGCCAAATGGTTCTTATCTGCCATCACATTCTATGTCTGTGTGTGTGTTTGTGTGTGGCTGTCTGTGTGTGACTGCCTGCGTGTGTTTGTGTGTGTGGGAAGGGGGAAGGAGGGGGGAAGGAGTGGGGGAGGGAGGGAAGGAGGAGGGAACGGGGGGGATGGGAAGGGGGGGCGTTGTGAAGATTTCTCGCACAGGCCGCCCAAAGGCCTAAGGCCGGCCCTGCACACACTGACACATACACTCCCATAGATACAGATGCTGACACACAGATACACTCACTGGCACATTGTGACAGACCCATCCGTCTGGACTAAACCCACTGTGTTCGTCTGTTTTACCATTTGCCTGTATTCCCCGTTCGTATGCCTGGACTAGGGGAATACATTTGTTTGCCGACCGCCACTACCGAACGGACGGCCACCCAGGAGAGAAGTGTGCTGCTCGTTAACCTATTGATCCCAATTAGAACGTTGAGGTTAACTGCAGCCACTTCTCAATTAAGACCGAAGACAGGGTGGTCGTCGTTCGTATGTCGACCACGAGGCGGCGGCCATTTTGCCTGTGCGAAAGCCCAGCGGTGTTCGACGGTTATCCCATGGAACTCAAAACGGACACTTAATCAACCGAACACCGCTGTGGCCATCAACCTTCCCTTCTCCATCGCCCGGGATATACGAACGCCGGCCGTTCGGGAATATTGGCAGCACGAATAGACTTGAACTCAGATAGCCGTCCCATGGAGTCAATCGCATACCGAAAGACTATAACAGACTTTGACTCCACGGCGATTGAACTATACGTATGGGATCTGAGCGCTATTCGTCAATAATATGCGTTCGGATCCAGGCTATCTGGGGATGGGTTATGCGAATACAATATGTTCGGCAGTTGTAAAGTTATGGATTTTAATGTCTTTTATAACCTGAAGTTAAAATGGCGATGTGCCTCTGCTCGAGGAGATAATTGAATTACTTCCCAATTATCTCCTGTGCAGAGGGAAGGAAACTGTAATGCATGCTGGGAATACTAGGGGGATGTATGTCTGAAATGTCTTCATGTCCTTCTATTGTATCAGTCTCCCATTTGGTCCCCTAGGGGAGTGTCCACCAAGTGGGAGACCTGCATAAATACGGACGGGTAGCCCACAGTAAAGCCAGTTCATGTTTTACCCTCATAATGGAGCTTGGTCTAGTTATTGGGGGGGGATTTTATTACTAACAACTAGAGACTGTTTATGGGAATTATATGCCGCTTAAGACGTATGGTGGTTCGGCTGTAAGTGGCGATTCGGATGATTGGAGCTCGGAAAGGAAAGAGCCGTATCGGTACCGTTCGAGAGTTTGGAGGATTCCCTAATCAGCTGTTCGCACGTTTAGGCTGCATACGCTACCGACTCCAGTATTGTGACCGGGGAATATCTACTAAACGGCGGTTTGGACATTTATCACACTAGGTACCGTAACAACTGGTGGCAAGCGACGGGATGATCCTCAGCGCCCAAAAAGACCACTACGACCAGGATTAAATGGAATTACAATACCAAAACCTGAGAAGAGCTACCCTAAAAGACTTATTAGAACAAAGAGGCGGACAGGCCAGTAACCTCAAGAAGAGGGACATTATTGCTTTATTGCTGGAAATGGATGGAGTACCAGCGGCAGAGGGAACCAATGGACCCAGCCCAGACGACAGAACCCCCGAGGAGGCAAGATTTGACCGGGCGGTAAGAATTAGGCTGGCCCATTATGGTCCCAACCCATCTGCAGAGATTATCACCCAGGTTCAAGCCGCTGTGGAGGCCAACCTGCTACGCCAAAGCGGTGATGCAGCAGCCCCAGTCACAGCAAACCCGGGGGACAGAAAGAAAGTGCCATTTGCAGCGTTCAAAGCCTTCAGTGAGACAGAAGGATAGATTGATGGGTACCTTGCTGATTTTGAGCGGCAATGTGCCCTGCACAAGGTACCCCTGGAAGACTGGGTTACTATATTGTCCGGCAAGTTATCCGGCCGGGCCAGCGATGCTTTTCGGGCCATTCCTGATGAAGAGATCGGGGATTATGTGACCGTCAGGGAAGCTTTACTTTCCCGGTATGCCGTTACACCCGAGGCATACCGGAGGAGGTTCCGAGACACTGCTAAAGCAACTAGGGACTCCTACGTTGAATGGGCATGTAAGGTACACCGCACAGCTGCCCACTGGATGGCAGGGTGCCAGGCGGTGTCTGGAGAAGAGGTACTGCAGATGTTCCTATTAGAACATTGCTTCGACAAATTACCAGCAGGGGTCAGAGAGTGGGTAAGGGACCGTAAACCCTCCACTCTACACGAAGCAGCTCGCCTGGCGGATGAGTATACCGATGCCCGCAAACTGGACAATTCCATCAGCAAGGCTCTCGCCAGAGTGGAATACAAACCCGCAGCTACCACTTATCAGCCTCCCATGAATCGGCCGTCTGCACCCCCCCGTCTGCCCAGTATCAACGTCCACCCCGGTTTAACTCCCGAGAATACTCCCAACCCAGTCGGTGCTACCTGTGCAATCAGATAGGGCACAAACGACCGGAGTGCCCGATGAACAGTGCAAACGAGAGCAAGTCCTGGAGGAGACCCGCAGGGGGCAATCCCCGACCACCTCTCCCAGCAGCCCACTGTGTAGGGGAAGAGGAATGCTGGGGCATCTTACATGAGGCAGACCCCGTTCAGGCTGCCCACCAGGATAACAGACAACACCATCGACAAAATGTAAAGGTCAACGGAAGGAAGGTCAGTGGTCTACGAGATACGGGTGCAACCCTGACTTTGCTCCAAAAGCACCTGGTGTCCGAAGCTCAACATACCGGGGACACGGTTGCAGTACGAGTAGCCAGGGGTGCAGTATTTCGTCTACCCGTTGCCCGGGTACATTTGGATTGGGGAGTGGGCGCTAGACACGTGAATGTGGGGGTCATTAAAGATTTACCCACTGATGTTCTCCTTGGCAATGACTTGGCTCCCCTGGTTTCAGCCTACGCCCCCATGGGTCCCGCTGCAGTGGACGCTGTCACGACCCGTGCCCAGACCCGTGCCGCCGAGACCGGCCCACCTGCTGCTGAGACCCAGGTAAGACTCTCTACCCCGACTTATACCTTAGACCAGGCCCCGTTAGGCTGGGATACCCCAGAGATGTACGGGAAAGAAACTAGGGAAGACCCGACGTTAGCAAAGTACAGGGCCAGGGCCGACTCTGGGGAAAAAGGAGTAGATGGGGAACACTACGAGTGGGTGGGGGATAGGCTGTACAGGATCCTGAAACCGTCCCAGAAACAGAGTACCCCTCCGCAGAAACGACAGCTAGTAGTACCTGCAAAGTATCGGCAGGAGATTCTGCGGATTGGGCATGATGTGCCGTTAGCGGGCCACCTAGGTTCCCACCGCACAGCTCATAGAATCACCCAAAACTTTTTCTGGCCCAATTTTAACCGAGATGTGCGGATGTATTGTAGCACGTGCGACACCTGTCAACGGGTAGGTAAGCGGGGAGATCGCCCAAAAGCTAGGCTTCAGTCGATGCCTATCATTGGAGAACCCTTTTCCCGCATAGCCGTTGACATTGTGGGTCCACTGGCCAGGGCTAGCCCCTCCGGTAAGAAATACATTCTTACCGTGGTAGACTACGCCACACGTTATCCAGAGGCAGTAGCGCTGTCTAATATAGAGGCAGAGATGGTTGCTGATGCTCTGGTTAAAATTTTTACTAGGGTCGGGTTCCCTCAGGAGATCCTCTCTGATCAGGGAACTCAGTTTACCGCTGTGCTTACCCAGCAGCTGTGGAAGGTGTGCGGCATTAAACCACTGCTTAGCTCACCTTATCATCCACAGACTAACGTTCTCTGCGAACGATTTAATGGCACCCTCAAACAGATGCTGAGGACCTTTACTGACACTTGCAGGGACTGGGAGCGATTCCTGCCTCATCTGCTATTTGCATACAGAGAGGTGCCCCAGGAATCTACTGGGTTCTCCCCCTTTGAGTTACACTATGGGAGAAGGGTCCGTGGACCCCTAGATCTCATCAGAGGACACTGGGAGGGGGAGACAGAGCAAGAGGGGACCCCCATAGTGCCATATGTTCTGGAACTCCGGGACCGCATGGAGAAACTGTCCCTGATGGTAAGGGAGAATCTCCAGGCGGCCCAGGGGAGACAGAAGCGATGGTATGATCGGGGTGCCCGACAGCGGGTCTTCCAGGTTGGGCAGAAGGTTCTAGTGCTCAAGCCTGTGAAGGCAAACAAGATGCATCTTGGCAGGGCCCGTATAAGGTGTTAGCTCAGGTATGTGATACTACCTACCTTATAGCCAGCTGTTCAGATGAAAGGGTTCAGCGATCCTTTCATGTGAACATGCTCAAGGAGTATCAGGAGCGACCAGAGGAGGTTGCGGAAGTCTGTGCCCCAGCTACTGACGACCCAGAGAACTTATCTTTACCTGACTTTACCTGACTTTTACCTGACCTTACCTGAGAAAGATCCCCAGACTGACCTTACTAGCCTTGTGCAGCTAGGAGACTGACTAAACCTGGCCGAGAAGGTACAGGCAAGACAGCTTCTGTGGGAGAAGCAGGCGACGTTCTCCCAAGAACCCGGGTACACTACCCTAGCTATGCACAAGGTCGAGACACCCGGACAGAACCCCCTACGACAACCCCCATACCGTATCCCTGAAGCAGTCCGAGAAGGAATGCGGAAGGAGATACAGGAGATGACCCGGCTGGGGGTTATTGAGCACTCGGACAGTCCTTGGGCTTCGCCTGTAGTCCTAGTGTCTAAGAAAGATGGGACCACCCGGTTCTGTGTAGATTACAGGCGGCTCAACGAGCGGACCACCACTGACGCCTACCCGATGCCCCGGGTAGACGAGTTATTAGACCGCATTGCCAGGGGACGCTATCTGACCACCATTGACCTATGCAAAGTTTATTGGCAGATCCCCCTGGCCGAGGATGCTATCCCTAAGTCGGCATTCGTCACCCCGTTTGGCCTATACCAGTTTAAGGTTATGCCATTCGGGATGAAGAATGCTCCGGCTACCTTCCAGCGTATGGTGGATAGGCTCCTCGATGGCTTCCAGGGATTTGCAAGTGCATACCTGGACGACATTGCGGTCTACAGTGAGTCCTGGGAAGACCATCTAGTACACGTGGGGGTAGTGCTGGACAAGATTCGGGCCGCCGGCCTGACCTTGAAACCGGACCAGTGCCATTTAGGCATGGCAGAAGTGCAGTACTTGGGTCACAGGGTAGGATGTGGGAGCCAGCGACCAGAGCCAGCTAAGGTAGAAGCGGTAGCTAACTGGCCCACACCTATCACCAAGACCCAAGTGCTAGCCTTCCTAGGGACGGCAGGGTATTACCGACGTTTTGTCCCCGACTACAGCACGATTGCCAAGCCCCTGACTGACCTGACTAAAAAGAACCTACCTAGGCAGGTCCTGTGGTCTCCAGCTTGTGAAGCCGCGTTTCAGGCCCTGAAGCAGGCTCTTGTGAATGCCCCTGTCCTGGCTGTCCCAGTCCCTAACAAACGTTTTCTTGTCCATACAGATGCTTCCATGTATGGACTGGGGGCTGTGCTGAGCCAGGTCGGGGAGGATGGAGGAGAGCACCCTGTCACATATCTCAGCAGAAAGTTACTACCCCGAGAAGTGAGTTATGCGGCAGTGGAAAAAGAGTGTTTAGCCCTGGTCTGGGCACTGAAGAAACTGAGCCCTTATTTATATGGACAAGAATTTTCTCTGGTAACAGACCACAACCCCCTTGTCTGGCTTAACCGGGTCTCAGGAGACAATGGCAGGCTGCTGAGGTGGAGTTTGGCATTGCAGCCTTATAATTTCACCATCAGCTACCGACCCGGTAAGCAGAATGGGAATGCGGATGGGTTATCCCGGCAAACAGACATCCCTATTTCTTCTAAGTCCGGTCATCCCCAAGTTGACCCGCCAAAGGGTCAAGCCGGGTCTGCCGGAGTGTTCCACAAGGAGGGAGCCGTGTGACCAGGCCCGGACTGGCCATCGGGCACACCGGGCAAATGCCCGGTGGGCCGCGGTGGCCATGGGCCGAGGCCGGCAGGGGAAGGTCCCAGGATCTCCCCTGCCGGTCTATGCAGGGCCGGCACTATCCGAGCGCCGGCCCCGCTGTTTTCAATGAAGGGCCGGTGAGGAGATCATAGATCTCCCTCACCGGCCCCCTTGGAGAGACCTGCGGCTGGGGAGGGAGGTAGAGGACCCGGCGGAGCTCCATCTTGCAGCTCCGCCGGGTTCCTCTTGCGAGATCCGGCGCGTTGCCATGGCAACGACCGGATCTCGCGAGAGTGAACTCTAGCCCTCAGGCTAGAGTTCACTCACCACTGGACCACCAGGGATGGTGTCGGAGTGCCGGTCCCCCCCACCCACTCACCAGCATGCCGGTCCCCCCCTCCCAGGCTAAAGGTAAGAAGGGAGGGGGGGACATAATGCATACTTTTTTATTTATTTTACCCCCCCAACACTCAATCCCTTCTAACATTCACACACAGCACACACATCACTATCACACACAGCACTCTCACTCCCATCACACACAGCACACACATCACTATCACACACAGCACACACATCACTATCACACACAGCACTCTCACTCCCATCACAGCACTTTCACACACAGCACTCACTCCCATCACACACAGCACTCTCACTCCTATCACACACAGCACTCTCACTCCCATCACACACAGCACTCTCACTCCCATCACACACAGCACTCTCACTCCCATCACACACAGCACTCTCACACCCATCACAGCACTTTCACACACAGCACTCTCACACCCATCACACACAGCAGTCTCACACCCATCACAGCACTTTCACACACAACACTCTCACACCCATCACAGCACTTTCACACACAGCACTCTCACACCCATCACACACAGAACTCTCACACACATCACACTCAGCACTCACACACATCATCCACAGCACTATCACACTCATCACATTTAGGACTCACACACACATCACACTCAGCACTATCACAAAACACATCATACACAGCACTCTCACACACATCACACTCAGCACTCATGCACATCATCCACAGCACTATCACACTCGGCACTCTCACACACAGCACTCTCACACACATCACCCTCAGCACTCACACACATCATCCACAGCACTATCACACTCAGCACTCTCACACACATCACACTCAGGACTCACACACATCACACTCAGCACTATCACAAAACACATCACACACAGCACCCTCATACACAGCACCCTCACACACATCACACACAGCATCCATCATACACACATACTGCACCCCTCACATACACACCGAACCTCCCCAATACACACATACACAATACTTCCAAATATATATATATATATATATATTATATATATACACACACACGCACACACACACTACATTCCTGACATACACACTCTGGATACCCTATACACACACTAGATTCCTTGTAAGCAAACACATACTACACCCCTAAACACACACTCTCTACAAACACTACATCACATATACACACACACACACACACTATAGCCTGTATGCACACACTTGCTACATCCCCTATACACACATTCTTTACAGACCCTAGCCACATATGCATTACATTACACCACAAACACAACACGACTAAAACCGACCTTATTACACAATACCACACCACAATCAGCTCACTCTATACACACACACACACACAATCCCACAAGCAGGCTCCAAACACAGCACGATACTCTTTCCTGGCATTTTTGTCTCCTGGTATCCATTTATAGAGACACCAGAGACAAGTTGCAAGGAAACACAGTGCAAGCATGTTATTAAATTTGCTTGCACTGTGCAGAACAAATACAGGGCTTTTTTCTCATGCTAGAGCTCTTTAGCAGAGCTCTGCGCATGGTCTGCCCTGGCCTGCACTTTGAGAAGGGGGCGTGTTTGTCGTTAGTGACGACAAAACACGCCCTCTCTGCACCGCCCCTTCTTAGTGGGCCGCTGTGATAAAAAAATGCCCGGGCTGAATTTTTATCCCAGTCCGGCCCTGCGTGTGACAGACCCATCGTCTGGACTAAACCCACTGTGTTCATCTGTTTTACCATTTGCCTGTATTCCCCGTTCGTATGCCTGGACTAGGGGAATACATTTGTTTGCCGACCGCCACTACCGAACGGACGGCCACCCAGGAGAGAAGTGTGCTGCTCGTTAACCTATTGATCCCAATTAGAACGTTGAGGTTAACCGCAGCCACTTCTCAATTAAGACCGAAGACAGGGTGGTCGTTGTTCGTATGTCGACCACGAGGCGGCGGCCATTTTGCCTGTGCGAAAGCCCAGCGGTGTTCGACGGTTATCCCATGGAACTCAAAACGGAACCCATGGAAATCATCCCATGGAAATCAACCGAACACCGCTGTGGCCATCAACCTTCCCTTCTCCATCGCCCGGGATATACGAACGCCGGCCATTCGGGAATATTGGCAGCACGAATAGACTTGAACTCAGATAGCCGTCCCATGGAGTCAATCGCATACCGAAAGACTATAACAGACTTTGACTCCATGGCGATTGAACTATACGTATGGGATCTGAGCGCTATTCGTCAATAATATGCGTTCGGATCCAGGCTATCTGGGGATGGGTTATGCGAATACAATATGTTCGGCAGTTGTAAAGTTATGGATTTTAATGTATTTTATAACCTGAAGTTAAAATGGCGATGTGCCTCTGCTCGAGGAGATAATTGAATTACTTCCCAATTATCTCCTGAGCAGAGGGAAGGAAACTGTAATGCATGCTGGGAATACTAGGGGGATGTATGTCTGAAATGTCCTCATGTCCTTCTATTGTATCAGTCGCCCATTTGGTCCCCTAGGGGAGTGTCCACCAAGTGGGAGACCTGCATAAATACGGGCGGGTAGCCCACAGTAAAGCCAGTTCATGTTTTACCCTCATAATGGAGCTTGGTCTCGTTATTGGGGGGGGGGGATTTTATTACTAACAACTAGAGACTGTTTTTGGGAATTATATGCTGCTTAAGACGTATGGTGGTTCGGCTGTAAGTGGCGATTCGGATGATTGGAGCTCGGAAAGGAAAGAGCCGTATCGGTACCGTTCGAGAGTTTGGAGGATTCCCTAATCAGCGGTTCGCACGTTTAGGCTGCATACGCTACCGACTACAGTATTGTGACCGGGGAATATCTACTAAACGGCGGTTTGGACATTTATCACACTAGGTACCGGAACACACATACACACACACAGACAGATACACACAGGTCATGATTTTTATATTTGCAGCCACCCACCTGTTACCCATTGGGCACATGGGTCACCTGATGGGCAAGAAGCGGCATAACCCCAATTTTGTTCTGGCAGAACCCCCGGGTACCGCTGAAAACCAATTGGGAAACGCTGCTCTAAGCTAACTTAAAACATTTTACTGGCTAGTTTATCCAGCATTGTTTTATTTAGGTCCATATCTCAGTAAAAATGGAAAATTAACACCTGATAACTTACTCCAAAGAAAGAGATCTGTAATTTATTTAAGCCAATATCTACCTAGTGCATTGCAAACTAAATTCTAGTAATTAAATGAACTTTAGTATTTATACTTTTCCCGTTTGTTATTAATGTCTTGGGTAATTCTCCACGTGGTGGTATTCAAGACTTCTCTGTTGAGTATTTTCCACAGTAGCAATAGATCTATTATATATACATACTACAAGTACTAACTTTTATATTTTTTTTTGTTGAATGTGTAAAATACATTTTCCTGGTATGATTTGTTAGTAAGACCACACATCATTGTAACTGGCCTGTTATCACTTTAAATTAACACATGGCTCCGGCCCAGCGAGATACTGTAATTATACGACTTGTTAGCCTGCACAGTCAAGCAGAAAGACGAACAGAGTGTTTCAGATCCACTGGGATAGTAAAGAGTAAGAATTAACTCCGTAGTTCGTTCAGTATTGAGTACCAGTGAGAAATATCAGTTTATCTAAAAGAGCTCCCAGAACCATTAATGAGCCTCGAGAGACAGAGCCTACAGGTTATTACTGCCACTAAGTCTTCATGAAACGAGTTATGATTGCATTATACTTTATTGATTGATGATTCCAATCACTATTTGCAACAGATGTTTATATATATATTTACAGATTACCTGCGACAACCAAGAAAGATTGCTACAGTTCTCCTCAATACTCACTGCAAAAATAAGTGTAGATTCTCTGACTCTTAGGAGTCACAGAGTAGTCAGTTAAAAGGACTCTATAGGCAAACAGACAACTTCCTCTCGTTGTTGTAGTCTGGGTGCAGTTTTGCTGTCCCCATAGCACTGCAATGTAAAACATTAGAGTTTTAGAGAAATTGCAATGTTTTCATTTCAGGATTAAGTCTGCGTCTTGTGGCTGTCTACCGGAGCTAACACTGTGAAATAATGCTGGACGTCCTTATGCTTTGCATGAGGACATGCAATATCTTAAAAAAAAACCCATATGAAAGCATTGATTTGATGCTTTCCTATGAGAAAGGCCTATTGTGTCTGCGGCACTTGCCACGCATGTATATTAGATTCCCCCTTGCGATGATGTTGGAACAGGCAGAGACAGAGCCAGTGCCAAGGGACCTCGGTGCTAGAATCGGATAATTGTTCAAAGGGTTTTAACCCTTTAACTGCCATGGAGGGCAGGGGGTGGGGGGGGGGGGGGGTGCAGGGACAGAGACAGAGACACTATAGTATTAGAAATTCAAAACTGTATTTCTAACACTATAGTAATCTTTTAAACTGATGATCATATCACTATACCAATAATAAGATTTATTTTTATATTTACACTACTTGCTACTTTGACACAGAGTGGTTGCAGTTACATTTTATTCTTTTCAGCTTTGAATATTTATCAACTGCCATAAGTACCATAACCACTTTGACTTATCGAAGTGGTCATGGATCTGGAATCCCGCTGTACAAGCACTGAATGCCCTCATCCAATGTGCTTGTCGGTGCAGTACCAGGCTTAACCAAGTGGCAGAGCTTCTTGGAGCACAGTTGGCTTTCAAACTGTTCTGAAACGGCTTGATTACTTACCCTGGGAGGGCACCAGGGCTCTCCAGACACAATAACCACTGCAGAGGGCTGTAGTTGTTATGGTACCTGGAGTGTTCTCTTAAAGGGACAGAACTGACACTTTAGCTGCAATCAGGATTTATAGCAGTTAGTGAAAAATCATCCTTATATTTTATTATCCTTTAATAAGTATTTGACATGGAACGTCATTCCATATATTTTTCAGGTAAACATTTCAAGCAGAACAGTGTCGCTACAAAGCAAGCACACAAGCTTTATTTGAATTGAAATTGCCTCTATTTCAGTTACTGCAAAGAAACCTACGTAGTTCATATGTTTGCTGTAGAGAGGAGTCCGAGGTTGAGACCCCATTGTGCAGTTGTTCGTTGAGTCTCTTTGTACATTATTCAAGAGCAGAGTTTTTACAAAGACAAGCTTATTGCCTCTCGGCGTGTCAATTCAGGTTTTAAAAATATGCCCAACTTTGGATGGTAAGAAAAACATGTGTCGGGCTTTTTCTACAGCACACTAAAATTCAAATATTTTCATAAAATAGAATGTTGAAGAATAAATGTGGGCAATTAAGCATCTTAAGTGGATGGTACATGGGTATAAAACAAGATTATTTCACAGCAACTGTAAAGCACTATAACATTTATAATTGCATTCTGAAAATTAGTATGCTTTGTTCCAGCAATTTGAAATTGAAAAACCCTTTCTTTTGTGCATTAAAAATAATCCGATCTCTTAAATAACCTCACTGTGCAAGAAAAGTCTTGCCAATAAAATCGTTGCAAGAGATAAAAAAGAAAAATGCAATCACATGGAGTGATAGCAGATATAATATATTCCATTTTCAGAATGGAGTTTAATAACTAATAACTTAAGATTAAGTGGAACATTCTAAAAAAGATATAGAATTTCACTTCCCATAAAGAGCCAAGCAGTTTGGAAATAAAAGTCTAATCACTTGACACTTATATTAGATGAGGAATGTAGGACACAGAGTATGAATTTATGTTTTTTATTCATACTTTTTAAATGCCATCTATGCCGTATGTGACGGCATATACCGCCATGCAGTAAAGGCACCAGCAGGGGTTAAATTCACTTCAAAACCTATCTTTTGAAACCTGAGGGATCCCTCTGTCACCTGGGGTTACAGTTTGTGGTCCCAGACTGACAGATGAGCTATGAGTAGCGCTCAAAGTGAGTGCTGCATGTAGCCCTTCTGAGTACACTGGCTGAGTTATCCTGACTGTTCCCAGCCTGCTTCATAAAAAATGGGAATCTCAGGAATCTTTTGATACCAGAGGGTCCTCTCTGTCAGCTCAGGCCACAGTTAGTGACCCCAGAGTGGCGGGAGAGCTATTAGCAGCACTCAAAGTGGCTTGAGCTGCAGCATGAGAGTGAGCCCCCTGTACTGAATGAGCTGTGTGAGCTGTTTGAGCTGGGAAATCCCTCTGCTGATGTCAGCAGAGGGAATCTCTTGAGAGGTGGAAATTGGTGGAGGGATTAGACAGTGGGATTAGAACTACAAGTATAGCTAGAATTATGGAGAGGATTATGGGTTAGATGATGGGTTGGATTAGAGGTTGCATTGGATTAAGAGTTGGTTTATGGTTTGGATTATGCGCAAAGGTATACATGTACGAGAACAATAGCAGAATACAAATATGGGTGTTTGCAAAGTAAAATGTGTGGGGAAAAAGCACACAAAAACACTAATTTGACATAGGTTTGTGATAAAATGGTTAAATGAAAAGTGTCAGAATGCTCTTGGTTCCATAACCTGGGGAAAGTACTTTCTGCAAACATATAGATTTCTGTAGCGATTGTGAATTCCGTGACTACTATTACGCGAGAGAACAGCAGTGACGTCGGGTCTTGTCAGCTGAAACACGAGGAGCAGAAGAGGAAGCGCAGGCAGGGTATGGGGACGCCCACAAGGCACAGTTTCAGGTAAGTAGAACTCACCGTTCCTTGCCACACTAGTACCAGTACTAGTGACAGTACCATTTTAAAATTGTGACAAGATGCCATAGTTTTAATAAAAGAATTTAAAATATCTAATGCTGAACATTACAGAAATCAAGCTTATTACCAGTGTGAAAGAATTTACCTTGATTCCAAGGTTCAAGCTTATAGGTGTCATATTAGATATCCTATATTAAAATTGGCTAACTTGGACTCAGGAAATGCTTAATGCTTAAAACGACACTTAAGACCATACATCTCTAGTTCAGGGAGCTGTCTCTTCTAAATCAGTCTGTTCATTCTCTTTCCTGTAACGTATCTGTTATATGTACATGACGTTCATCCCTATATCTTATCTGTACTCCTTTTACCCTTTCATTCCTTTCCTACTACTGTTCTATGGTAATGATGTCGCGAACATAAAATTTCCGTACGCGAATGGCGAACGCAACTTCCGCAAATGTTCGCGAACCTGGCGAACCGCCATAGACTTCAATAGGCAGGTGAACTTTAAAACCCACAGGGACTCTTTTTGGCCACAATAGTGATGGGAAAGTTGTTTCAAGGGGACTAACACCTGGACTGTGGCATGCTGGAGGGGGATCCATGGCAAAACTCCCATGGAAAATTACATAGTTTATGCAGAGTCTGGATTTAATCTATAAAGGGCATAAATCACCTAACGTTCCTAAATTGTTTGGAATAATGTGCTTTAAAACATCAGGTATGATGTTGTATCGATCAGGTAGTGCAAGGGTTATGCCCGCTTCACAGTGACAGACCAAACTCCCCGTTTAACGCACCGCAAACAACCGCAAACTCCATTTGCACAACCGCAAACTCCCCATTTGCACAAGGTTGGATACCAAGCTAGCCATGTCCTGTTCCTTGTCCTCACTGATGTCATTGAATGTCTCTTCCTCCACCCAGCCACGTACAACACCAAGGGTCCCCGAAAGGTGACAAGAAGCCCCCTGTATTTTTTTTTAAAATGTACACTACTGTTACACCAGATATGAGTTGCACTGGTGTGACACTGTGCCCTGACAGGCCCTGAAACGCACATGTGTGAAGGAAACAGACTGCTATTATATTACAGTCAAAAAAGTTTGTTTTTTTAAATGCAAGCTATTGTGACACCAGATATGAGTGGTGGCACCGGGCAAGTGGGCACAGTATACGCTGTGAGCCTGACACACACGCTGGCAGGCAAGCAACTGCAATTAGATTACACAGGGAAAAAAAAAAGCAGACTGATGTTCTAGCCCTAAAAAGGGCTTTTTGAGGTGCTGTCCTTACAGCAGAGATCAGATGAGTCCTTCAGGACTGTAGTGGACACTGAATACACTAGCCTAGCTATTGATTTCCCTATTAAATCAGCAGCAGCTACACTGTCCCTCCTCTCACTAAGAATGCAGCTTCCGGGGGGCTGGGCATAGCTGTCATGGAGGAAAGACACACTTCGTGTGAGCTCCCTCAATATCTCACTTTAAGCAGCTATCAACAAGCGAATATTACCCCAGAAGGGGATGACCCAGCAATGTTGCTCCTACCTGACCGACCCGACATGCTTAATAGCGGTCAGCAACTCGACAGAGTCTTACTTACCTCCGCGTGGCAAGTGTGGCCTGGTGCTCACCGGGCGGGAGAGGCGGACGATCTCTGGGATGCCCAGGAGCAGCTACTTCCCGGCAGGAGCTCCGTTACCCCCCCCTCGGACCAGTGGGGGTTAACACGGTCCACCCCTGAGAGGCTGTCTGGAGCTAATGGACGCACAGAGCACAGCCGCCCAGGCTGACATACTCATCTCCGACTCTCCCAATATGGCGGCAGCCGCGTGTCCTCCTGGTACCAGCAAAGCATTGCAGGATATTGAGTCTAAGCTGGACTCTAAGCAGACTCTTTAATCAATTTTGGAAGCAAATAACAAGCAGGAAGCCGCAACAAGCTCCACCACAGCCCCAACAAGCTCCACCACAGCTAAGCGAAGCAGTCCCCATTAAAATCCACCAATGCAAAAGGCTTCGAAGACGGGACCGGAGGCACAAACAGAAATTCAGAGCCTGCCCCACGTCAAGCACTCGCCTCCACCTTAAGCCACCACAATCCCGCACCGGACGTGAAGCACCACCGGGACAGATCCGACCACCCGACAAAACAAGCTTCCACCACCTCAAGCCGCGAACCCGGCACTCAGCCAGAGACTTGCCTTTATATTTCCAGGTATCAGGGACTCCCAGGGTCTGCACCTGGCGCCCAGAAGGGATCGAATGAGCACAAGCAGTAAACAGCAGCCTGCCAAGCATGTCCCACTATAGCCGATCCTCCACACCATGCCTTTGATCACATGAACTGCTCTCTGCACATTAAAGGAACACTATAGTAACCTAAATTACTTTAGCTAAATAAAGCAGTTTTAGTGTATAGATCGTTCCCCTGCAATTTCACTGCTCAATTCAGTGTCATTTAGGAGTTAAATCACTTTGTTTCTGTTTATGCAGCCCTAGCCACACCTCCCCTGGCTATGATTGACAGAGCCTGCATGAAAAAAAAAAACTGGTTTCACTTTCAAACAGACGTAATTTACCTTAAATAATTGTATCTCAATCTCTAAATTGAACTTTAATCACATACAGGAGGCTCTTACAGGGTCTAGCAAGCTATTAACATAGCAGGGGATAAGAAAATCTTTATTAAACAGAACTTGCAATAAAGAAAGCCTAAATAGGGCTCTCTTTACAGGAAGTGTTTATGGAAGGCTGTGCAAGTCACATGCAGGGAGGTGTGACTAGGGTTCATAAACAAAGGGATTTAACACCTAAATGGCAGAGGATTCAGCAGTGAGGCTGCAGGGGCATGTTCTATACACCAAAACTGTTTCATTAAGCTAAAGTTGTTCAGGTGACTATAGTGTCCCTTTAACTAATCGTAAAGTAGCAAGCGTTTAAACATGTCATTATTTCACCTCCTAAAGAGTTTATTGTCGTAGTTCCTTACATGCCTTTACCTTAACCGTTCATGTATTATGTTATTCACTAGTCTCATCTCATGGGGCGACTCACACTTGATTTATAACTAGTGGTGGAGCTGCTGATATAAATACTGTAACGAGTATATACCCCTACACGCAGGATCCAGCCAAACAGAAGACAGCACAGAGGAGAGATACGTCTACCGGACCTTAGAGTGGCCGGACTCGACGTAAAGGAGAAGTACAGAGTCAGGAGCGATCCGAGGTCAAGGGCACAAAGAGACAGCGTAAACGAGAACTAGCCGGGGTCTGGTACACAGGAATCAGCAAGCCGGCAAACAGTACAGACAAGGATAAAGCGAAAACGAAGTCAGAATACAAAGCCAAGGTCAAGTACGGAGAAACACAACTGAATACAACAAGCACTAAAGGGAACTGTAGCAGAAACCACGATAGGGCAAGGAACTAAGGGAAAAGGGTAAGTATAAGTAGCCTTCAAACTAATGTGATTGGCTCCTGTCACTTCCACTCCCCCAACAGGTAAGTGTATGGGGTGATTGGCATGACAGGAGCCAATGGGAGCCTTTTTGCAATTGAGGCTCCCACTGTCTCTTTAAGAGCGCGCCCGAGATTCGCAGCGCGCTCTTAGCTGCAGGCGGGACACGTGACCGCTTCTCGCGGTCACTGCCCGCCTTCTTGTTTGAGCAGTCGGATGAGCCGCGCGCGGCTCGTGCAGCCGCAGGACCGCGCGCGGCTTGAAGAGAGGACCGCGGCCGGCCCCCGGATAAGGTAAGTACCGCTACAAATACACAGTTGATAACGTGCAAGCTACACCCTAAACATGACAGCCATCTTTCACAACAATGTACTGCTATATACTCATACCCTCAGTGCAACTAGCCATGATATACACACGTTCAGCCTAGCATGCTCAAATATAACACACTTCTGTCTAAAAAAATAAAAATAATAATAATAATAATAATAATAATAAAAAGAATGCAGCTTCAGAATTAATCTAATTGTATGCTGTCTGGGAGGGAGGGTCTGCTGCTGATTGGCTGGAATGTGTCTGCTGACTGTGAGGTACAGGGTCAAAGTTTACTCAATGAAGACGAATAGGGGGCGAACGCCATCTGGGGCGAACGCCATCCGGGGTGAACGCCATCCATGGCGAACGCGAACAAGCTATGTTCGCCAGGAACTATTCGCCAGCGAACCGTTCGGGACACTATTCTATGGGTATTTGCACGTAAGCACTTACTTTTTAATGTATAAAAACACAACTGACAAAATAAAGGTCAGAGACTTATTTTGATAACCAACACACATCTGGTGTGTGAATTCACGTTTTCCAAGTGCACTTGAAAAAAATTGTGTTCCCCTGAATATAACAAAGATCGATATTGGATCTATAACACCAGTCATTTAAAACATGATAACATTTTCAGGACCAGACCTTGGATTTAAGTTATAGGTAATATCTACTGAATGGGATGTATCAAGGTCATGGAAGCAAATTGCAAACTGTTCTTGAAATCTAGAACAGCAAGTCTCTATTACAAGACGATGAGATACACACAATTTGAGAAGTATCTTCAAGTTAGTATTATGTTGTGCTATAAAAATCTATTGCAATATTTAACACTCTGAGTGCCAAAGGTATACAAAAAGACTATGTATAGTTTATACTTTTAGTATAAATATATACTATATAGTTTTTATATAAAACACTACATGTATTCTTACAATATGAACATAGAAACACTTTCTGTCACAGATCAATATGTCTATCATCAGCCCTGTTGAATTATTCCTATGTATTAATTTTCAACAACTTTGCCTGAGGTTTGACATTGACAATCCATTCTGCAATATTGATTATTTCTTGATACTATCACTACATTTTCTTTCCTGGTCTCCATTTTATTTATTTTTTGGAAACACTTTTCAGATGATTTAATATTTTTGGATAAACGTTTAAATCAATTTTTTTCCAAATATTAAAATATCCCAAAATATTTAAATAGATAAAAAAAATATCAATATAAAAAAATCAGACTATTATATTAAAATATTTTACGACATATCAAATAATATCAAAAGATGATTCAAAAATAGCAAATCATTTGAAAAGTTTATCCAAACATCTTAAATGAAGGCCTTAGTTCTTCAGTTTTTACTTTTTTGTTCAAGAGTAAATGTCTTCCTAAATTAAATCATTGTACTTCTGTATCATGTGCCCCCTATTACTTTTCAAATTTTAGCTTGTTTTATTTATTTATTTTATAGTGTTTATCCTGTATTTACATGTGTAGTTATGTCCCACACCATTCTAGAGTCCTTCATAACTGCAAGTGCATACGTTGACCTTTTTCTTAAAATGTTGTGCAAGCATGATAAAATTACATGAGCACATATTGTTAAAAGTTACTTGCTGTAAATATTTATTATTATGTTGTTGGGTTTTTTTAGCTTAGAATGTTAGCATGCTTTTTTATTTCAGTCCTGAAGCGTAAATATAAGTAGGACATAAACTGTAAATTTATCAAAATGCATTCACACATGAACATAACAGCTAAATGAAAAATGATTACGCCATCTGACAACATTCCACCAACAGATGGAGAAGGAAATGTTTAAAGTTACCAATGTGTAAAAATACAAACACTTTACAATTGATTGTAATCTGAACACACAAGCTGATCTTTGTGATGAAATGTGAAAAACAATGTTTTATGCTATGGAAAAATAATTTTAAAATACTACAAAAAGAAAATGAAAACAGAAGAAAGTAACCGTCCATTTTTGGTGTTTGTGAAAATATTACAGGAAGTCCTCTGTTGGGAAAAGGGCACCAAGATAAAGAAGGAGTTAAACTAGGACATGTGCAGGGAAAAAAATTCACCTCCACGCAAGTAACATCTCATCTGTGCTCTGTCTCCTTTACTTGCTTTGCCTCTCACAAAAATTCTCAATCTCTCCCTCTCCTCTGGCATATAAGCATCACCCTTTAACAATGCAACTGTGACCCTTATTCTAAAAAAGTTGAGCCTTGACCCTGACTTCCCATCCAACTAACGTCCTATCTTGCTACAGCCTTTTGTGATCATCATCCTTGAAAGAGCTGTGTATGCAAGATTGACAGACTTCCCCCGAATCAAGCTCTCTGCTTGACCCACTTCAGTCTGGATTCCGCGCTCGTCATTCTGTGGAAATGGCTCTGACCAAAGTATCCAATAATCTACTAGCTGCAAAATCTCCTGGTCACTATTCGATCCTAATTCTCCTTGATCTTTCCACTGCTTTTGACACTGTTGATCAGCTTCTTCTCATCCTCCATAATATCGGTCTATGAGATATTGCGCTCTCCTGGTGTTCCTCCTACCTCTTCCAGCACTTTTTCAGTGTTTCTTTCTCTGGCTCTACCTCTTCTCCACAACCCCTCTCTGTTGGTATTCCTGAAGGTTCAGTCCTTGGTCCCCTACTCTTCTTGATCTATACTGCCTCCCTTGGTAAACAATTCAGCTCCTTTGGCTTCCAATATCACTTAAATGCAGATGACACGCAAACCTATCTGTTTGCTTCTGATCTCTCGCTGCCACTTTTGACTCATGTCACTGACTGCCTCTCTGCTATTTCTAAATGGATGGCTGCCCACTTCCTTAAACTCAACTTGTCCAAAACAGGACTTCTTGTATTTCCTTCCTCAATAGTTGCTACTCCCGTTTCTATCTCCTTCCATGCGCTACCATCAGCTACACTATGCAGGCTTGCTGCCTCGGTGTTCTCTTTGACTCAGACCTCTCCTTCAACTGTATTCCCAATTAATTGAAAAATCCTGCACTTCCATCTCAAAACATTGTACACATCTGCCCCTACTTAATGCCAGAGAGTGGTCCATGCCACTATCCTCTCTCTCCTTAACTACTGCAATCTGCTTCTTAGTGGTCTTATGTGCTCCCAGCTTGCCCCATTACCATCTATAATGAAGGCTTATCTTCATGTTCGCCTGCACCTTGTCAGGAACGTTCGGAGATCCTACACTCACAATGCAAATACTAGTAATGTATACCAGACCTTCGGATGGCTGGACTAACACTACACACACAAAGAATAGTCAAATAACAAGCTGAGGTCAGGGGGACCAGATATCAGGATAAACAATAATGCAATAGCCGGGGTCAAAGAAACACACAAGGAGGAATATTGTTGTCCGCACTCGTACGGCCAACTCGCGCTTGCAGGACTTCTCGCGGGCGGCTCCCTTCCTATGGAATAGCCTGCCTACCGCCATCAGACTCTCCCCTAGTCTTGCATCTTTTAAGAAGTGCCTTAAAACCCATCTCTTTAGGAAAGCTTATGGCCTCCAAGACTAACCAATACCTCACATACCTGTCTCTTGCCCTCTCCTAAAGGGCAGTCCACCTTATTTGATTGCAAATTCCTGTCCTAATGGGTTTTACACCCCACCTCCTATAGAATGTAAGCTCGATCGAGCAGGGTCCTCTTCAACCTATTGTTCCTGTAAGTTTATTTGTAATTTTCCTATTTATAGTTAAATCCCCTTCTTAATATTGTAAAGCGCTACGGAATCTGTTGGCGCTATATAAATTGCAATAATAATAATAATAATAATAATATTCAAATGAAGCCAAAGTCAGAATACAAGAATAACAATACGGAATATGTGCTCATGGGTCAAACAAGAACAACAACAGGGCAATGAGTCTCTCCCTTGTCTCTCTTCAAATACCGTGTTTACTTAGGTAGGTAACTATGCCCCCAAAATGTTTTCGTTCGAACACCTTGGCAGGCCATGGTGTACTTAGCGTCATGACGTTGGCACTCATTAGCCACGTCATAAAAGGAGGTAGGTTTATCGTGGCTGGCATGAGAATCGCTAGGGACAAGCTGAAAGTTAGTAGGAGTGTCCCCAGTACCCTACAATGAGATGCCAGCCTGTGACATGCCCTTGACTGATACACAAGGTAACTTGACACATCTCCCATGCCTCACCCCTCTGTCAGTCACTGCATTGGCTTCCCATAAGATATGGAGCTTAATTTAAAATTCTGGTTCTTGCTTTTAAATCTCTACATAATACTTCTCTACTCCTACGCTTACCTTTTGTGTCACCTTACCCCTCTCCATCTAGCATGTAAGCTCATTGAGCAGGACCCTCAACCCCTCTGTTCCTGTGCATCAAACTTGTCTGGTTACAATGACATGTTTGTTAGTCCACCCATTGTAAAGCGCTATGGAATTTGTTGGCTCTATATAAATAATAATATTAATAATAATAATAATAATAATAATGTGACAGCAATAAGCATCCAATGTGTCAAACAGTGTCAAAACAAAAAATGTGTTAATACTTATCAATATCCCAAGTTATTTAAATTCACACAGCTCATATCCAGTATACTGAAAATTACATTCCCATGGATCCATGGGTATGGCTGTTGACTAAACCATATAAAGGTTTTACGAGAGCACAAAATAAACCTGTAGCAAAGGTAGCTTTAGCCAAGAGGAGAACAATACCAGCATTGGTATTACTCAAAGTCAAAGATGCAATGGAGATATACAAACACTCAACTTTAGTTCATGGTTCCACAAAACAACTTCACAAGGTATGGGACCCGTGGTTTCCGATTTAACATTATAGATTGATAAGGTTGGCTGATAAGGCCTTTCTCTCACCATCTGTCAGATACAAAATTCTAACTCCACATTAAAACTATTGTCTCCTCTTCCTCCTTCTCTTATATACTTTTTTTTAAAATCCCTTCACGTCTAGTTTTACATCATTGTTAAAGTTGCAGTTTTTACACTTGTTTGATAATAGTTTAGGTTAATACACATACACTAGGTAAGCAATTACTAAGACAATATTGACATCTCCCAAAGATGGGTAAATGAGAGGCACCAAATTATGTCTGCGAACCAAATAATGGTAAAAGAGGAGTGTTTATATTCTCTTATTTGAAGAATTCATCTCCACCACAATAAAGAAAAAACAACAGGTATCCCCCACCTGTGCAAATTGTTCACTTAATAGCGCAATTGTAAGCAGCCTTTTACATGTAAGTTATTGATATATTTTCCTTCAATTTGCCCAAAGAATGTACAATACAAAATAGATCTAATACAGAGAAAACGCTGGTGTTGTTTTGTTGACATTTACTCTGTTAACTTGTAATTAATACTATTGTTATTGATGCTTCCTTTATTTTGTATTCAAACTTACACCAAAGCATAGGTATGCCTATTGTACTGCAATTTTATTTTATAGTCTTTTTGAAAAATATATACAACAATAAAAATAAAAATTCATGTCTATATGTGGAGAGAAACTAAAAAAAAAATAATAGTTCAATCTGAAAAGTGCTCCAACATGTACATACAATCTCCAATAAAAAAAAAAAAAAAATACAATATGAGAAGTATATCCAGATAAATGGATGTGCAGGCCACTTGCAAACAATAGAATCCAATCTCACCTCTATATGAATTCTGTAATTGCTTTGTTTCCCCTGAGGGCAAAGGGCAGCTTTGTCCGGAAAGTGGACCTCTACCTCTCCTCGGTGAGCGGGTATGCCGGAGAATATAGAGTAGCAGCTTGCCAGGTAAGTATAAGTAAATAGGCTTTCACATTTATTGAAACACATCTAAAAATAGTTTATACATTTTAAACAAGCAGTAATAGTGGGTAGATAAGACCCAAGACTAACAACCGATAGCTCATGATAATGTCGCAGTCCATTACCTTGCCTTTCATTCTAAGAGTATAATACTAGCAGGCAACAATTGGATGATATCAGCTATGTCCTCTACATGTGTATCAAAGATGCCTAGTGACTAGTCGATAACTCGGCTAAAAATATCTATGTTTTGCCCACTAGCATTCTACATTATCTTAGAAAAAGAGGCAATTAGTATACAAATTATGGCCAGCCTGGGTTTGTAGTAGGATCACATATGAAGTGTGCTAGCCATGCATGCACAATTCCGGGGTATGAAAGCATGCTTTTTAGAACATATTAATACTATTTCGGTAGTGAAGGGGTTGCATCTCTATAATGATATGTTTTCGACAGAAATCCCCTAGGGGTTTTATCACTAAAGAGTTTGATATGTGTGCTGACCATGATCTTGTACAGTTTAGGTCAAAGTAGAAGAATTAAATAGACATATTTTTTTCTAGCTAGGCTACTTGGGGCTAATTTTTCATATTGGCTGACAGCTCACTATTAAAACACACACTGAAAACACACTTTATTAATAACATCTAAACTGTTTCTGTAATTACTTTAAAAGCGATAGCTAATAAACCTTCAAAAACTGAAAATAAATCCATGAAGTCACCGATAACAGGTCCGCTTCAGAAACAGAACACATTCAATCTATATCAGTAACATACTAGATCAAAATATATCTTTCCTTTCTATGATCTCTCTGTGATATCTCTCTTTATAAAGATCCCAAGCCACTCGAAAAAAAAAGATAAAATTATAGACAGATGCTTTTATACGCCATTAACTAGTGATGAGAACATTTCCATGATTAACCCCAAAGGAGTTCTTTCTTTTTTTAATTATTTGCTGTTAATGCTTTGCCTGCCGGCCGCTTGGTGCAGTGAAGTCGAATCTTAGAATGTGCTTCCTGATTGCTAAATTATTTTTTTTATTCAGAAGCAAGCAGATGTTTAGTGAAAAAACAAAAAGTGTCAAAAATCCTAAACTAAATTTTTAGCAGAAAACCAGATTACTCCAAATTAAGATTTTCTCTGAACTTGACTACACATTGTCTGCAGCGGCTACCTAAATTCACTTTTACTGACAATGTCATTGCTGTGATATATTTTACTGACAGTCCCCCCCAGTGGAGAAGAAGACCGATCGCTGGCAGGAATGGAGGAGATCGGATAGGTAATTTAGGAATTCCTCGGACGTACCAGGTACGTCCAAGGTCCTGTGGGGGATTATTAGTTATTTATTTATTTTTTTATTAAATTTTTTGGCTTCCGATGCTCTGCCTCACTGCCGGGCGCCACGTGGGGCAAGCTGGAAGTGATCGCTCCGGGGGAGCAATCACCTGGCAGCCCGGCAGTATGGGGAGGTATTGCAGGATGCCTCGACATCGAGGCATCGCTGCAATACCGTTAGAGCGACTGGAAGCGATCACGATCACTTCCAGTGCTCAGATTTGCCGCGGACATATCAGGTACGAGGTCGTTAACGACCATTTTTTGTCAGAGGTACCTGATACACATGATGCATATGAGTATAGGAGACAATTTGTGTTGTAGTTTGTGTAAAAAAGGGGTCTGTTTGTGGCATACTATGTGTGGCTAGGGGCTGTAGTGTGTGTTCCTGGGCTGTAAAGTGTGTGCATGTTTATTGGGCTTGTAGAGTATGTAGGACTAGGCGGTGTTGTGTATGCACATGTGAAGACTGAATTGGGGATGGAGGGGGTTGTGCATTGTGTGTATCTTGGAGCTTTAGTGTGTGTATGCATATAGGGGTTGTAGTGCAGATGTGTGTACAGTTGCATCAATGAATGTATGTATAGGGGTGTTGTGTGTGTGTATAGGGGTAAAGTATGTGCATAGG
This sequence comes from Pelobates fuscus, assembly GCF_036172605.1. Taxonomy (NCBI): domain Eukaryota; kingdom Metazoa; phylum Chordata; class Amphibia; order Anura; family Pelobatidae; genus Pelobates; species Pelobates fuscus. The sequence continues at coordinate 43,412,982 of NC_086322.1, read as the reverse complement.
GGTGTAGTGTGCATAGGGCTGTAGAATGTGTGTTTATAGGGAAAATAGAGTACTATGTGTACAGAGTGTGTGCATAGGGGGTGTGGAGTGTGTACAAGGGGTATAGCGTGAGTGCAAAAAGTGTAGTGTATATTTAGAGGGTATAGAGTTTGTGTACTGTGTGTATATAAGGGGGTATAGAGTGTGTAGTGTGTGTGTATATAAAGGGGTGTAGTGTGTGTGTATTTAAGGGGGTGTACTGTGTGTATATAAGGGGGTGTAGTGAGTGTATGTAAGGGGGTGTAGCAAGTGTATATAAGGGGGTGTAGTGAGTGTATATAAGGGGGTGTAGTGTGTGTAGGTGCAGGTAATAGGATAGTGGCTTCTTTAATTAATTAATTTAACAAAATATAAATTAATTTATAACTATATCACATTTACTCCCCCTCTACCTTATTACCTTGCAGGGGGGAGGGAGCACGTTGATCCCTGGTGGTCCAGTGAAAGCGGGAGCAAGCTGACACACCGCAAGATGATCCTTGGTGGTCTCGTGGTCCAGTTATTTTGTCTGTACCTCTGCAGGGTACAGACCATGTATCTGACTCTCATGAGCACCAGTATTACAGAGCGTTGTTGTGGGTTACTATGGCAACACTCTGTTAATATCAGCGCTTGTGAGACACAGACTGCCCAGCTTTGTGTCTGGATCAATTCTTCCACTCCGGCCTGCAAATCTCTCCTCTGGCCCATGAAGGTACTGTTGTCCCTCTTAGGGCTGGTGCTGCCCTGCATGGGCCGGCAGGAGAAATCCCTTGATCTCTCCTGACAGCCTCGGCCTGTGGCCATCACGGCCCACCGAGCATTTACCGGTTTGCCCGATGGCCAGTCCGGGCCTGCTTGTCATCATTACTCCCAGATCAACCTTGTATATGAACTGTTGGTTAGTGGCTCCAGACAATTAGTTGTTTTGGAATCAGTGGAAACTTTTGGCTTAATTTGCCACAAGCTTCAGTGAGTTGGTAAATGACCTGCGCCAAATTGTGACAAAAATAACAATTGACCTGAATTTGAGATATATTCCAACATGATTATTTTGGCACCAGAAGTTTATTTACTAAGCAATTCTCAGGTCTTTATAAGTTATTTACTAAGCAATTGGCATTTCTGGAGACCTGACAAAGTGATTAGTAAAATTTAGGATAAAATCTCATATTCTACTAAGGGGGATATTCTGCTTTTTTCCCGATAGTTCCCAGTTATCCTAAAACATATTATCTACTAGCATGATGTTACATTCAAATCAATAATTTGCCTGTCAGAGAATTGCTTTACAAATAACAGCCCATGGAGTAAAATGGGAACATTTTGGAGAGATGTAAGCTGTGAAGGCTTTTTTCTCCACAGTTCACAAATGAATTTATCAGAGAGGTCATTTATTCTATGTCGAGAGAGATAAGTGAGAGAATACAAGAAAAGTGTTATTAGATGCATCTAGACCATTAGCAGACAGGAAAGCGAAGAAGGTCATATTCATTTCATTATGATGCATAAGAATAGGGTCCGCATAAGGAATATATAGACATTTCATATAGAATTAAAGAGGAACTGTTACATTTGTGTTTACATTTCTTACTGTGTATTCACCCCCCAAAACATATTTTTTTATATATGTTTTAATCCAAGGAATCCGCACTGACATTTTCATTTTGTAGATTATTTTTATGCATCTCTGTTTTCTCTTTGCCACAACTTCATGTGTCGGACAGTATTCAAAACAAAAAAAAATGTGTTAATACTTCTCAATATCTCAAGTTATGTCTTCAAAAGATGTAAAATTCACACAGCTGTTATCCAGGATACTGCAAATGACATTCACATGGACCCATGGGTATGGATTCTGAGAGCACAAAATAGACTAGTGGCAAATGTAGCTTGAGCCACGAGGAGAACAATGGCAGAACAATGAGGGAACCCCAATGCACCCTCAATAGAAGAGTCATTACACAAAGTAAAAGATGCAATGGAGATGGGCAAACACTCAGCTTCAGTTCATGACTCCACAAAACAATTTGACAAGGAATGCAAGGAATCCGCACTGCCATTTTCATTTTGCAGATTCTTTTTATGCATCTCTTGAAAGTCATGTAATGTCAGAGACATGAGAAAACTTGATTTTCTGTTACTTTGGATTTTGTTTATTGAATTTGGTTTCATAGCTTTCATGTTTAACTGTAGATGGTTTAGACTAAAGGAACACTCCAGACGCACAAAGCACTTCAAAGTCACGGAATATGGACAACCCACCAATAGCACAAACTTCTGGATGAATCGTAATTTGCTCTAAACCAAATGCACAAGTCTAATTTTTTTTTTTATCTTAGTCTCTCCTTTTTTTATTTTGCTGTTGTGCACATTCAGCTTCTAATATTCAATGAAAATGTCAAGCTTTTCCACTGCTACAAAATAAGCATCCATTATTATCTTCTATCAGCATTTCTGACTGCCCAACAGTTGTTTAATATTGTGGATATAGGAGTTGGAATGTATGTTTTGTAATCAGTGGCGTACACATGACCTATGGGGCCCCAGTGCGAAAATTGATCCGTGGGCCCCCCCCCCGCACGCTTACTCTGAGCAGGCCGGGGCCGCAACACATGGTGGCAGGCACCTGGTCGCAGGGGTTGCAGGGTTGCGACCCCTGCGACCGCGGTATGTACACCAGTGCATGCAGATGCACACACACTTAAAGGACCACTACAGACACCCAGATCACATCAGCTCAATGAAGTGGTCTGGGTGTCAGGTCCCTCTAGTTTTAACCCTGCAGCTAAAAGCATGGCAGTTTCAGAGAAACTGCTATGTTTCACTGAGGGTTAATCCAGCCTCTAGCGGCTGTCTCACTGACAGCCGCTAGAGGAGCTTCCGCGATTCTAAGACACTGAACGTCCATAGGAAAGCATTGAGTAATGCTTTCCTATGGGCGGTTTGAATGCGCGCACAGCTCTTGCCGTGCATGCGCATTAGAGCTGAGCGGCGGAGGGATCCCCAGCGCCAAAGGGAGTCCGGCGCTGGAGAAAGGTAAGTGCTGAAGACACACACACACTCTCACGAACAGACGCATACACACTAGCTAACAGACACACACATTTACTGACAGAGACACACTCAGCGACAGACATACATACACACTCACTTACAAAACATACACTCTCACTGACAAACACACACTCACTAACAGACATCAAACAGACTCACTAACACAAACACACTCAGTAACAGACACACAGTAACACACTCACTGACACTCAATAGCAGACACACACTCACTGACACTAACACTAACACACACACTAACACTCACAGTAACACTAACACACACAGTAACACACACACTAACACTCACAGTAACAGTAACACACTAACACTCACAGTAACACTAACACACACAGTAACACTCACAGTAACACTAACACACACAGTAACACACACAGTAACACTAACACACACAAACACTAACACACACAGTAACACACACTAACACTCACAGTAACAGTAACACACACACTAACACTCACAGTAACACTAACACACACAGTAACACTAACACACACAGTAACACTAACACACTAACACTCACAGTAACACTAACACTCACAGTAACACTAACACACACACACTAACACTCAGAGTAACACTAACACACACACACACTAACATTTGTTTTCATTTAATCCCCCCAGCCTCCTTACCTTTTGGAGTGCTGAGGGGATTCCCTGGGGTCCAGTGGTGCTGCTGGGCTCCTGGGGGGCCGGTCACCCGGCGGGCAGTCAGGCTGGCCGGCGCGCGAGGGAGCACTCTCCCCTGAGTGCTTCCTCTTCAGCTCCCTCGCGCGCCGCGTACTGATACTGGCGCCGGAAGATGACGTCATCTTCCGGCTCCGGTATCAGTGCGGTGCGCGATGGAGCTGAAGAGGAAGCACTCAGGGGAGAGTGCTCCCTCGCGCACCGGCCAGCCTGACTGCCCGCCAGGTGTAAGCAGGGCCAGCCTCGGGGGGCCCGGAGGTGGCCGGCTCCTGGGCCCCCCAGGAGAAGAGGCTGGCCCAGTGCGTACATACCGGGTCGCAGGGGCGGCCGGGCCCCCTGGTGGGCCGGGCCCGCTCGCAGCCGCGACCCTGGTATGTACGCCACTGTTTGTAATACTCCAAGAAGGTCAGTTAAACCGTAAACATGCTCCAGGGGAAATACATATTCAATACATTTTCTAATGTAAAAAACAGAATATAAAATGACAACACATGATAACACGGAGAGGCGTATTCACTAAAGCATAACTAGATTGCTAAATTTAATCAAATGTTTCCAGGTTCAGATTAATAGCAGAATTGGATAATGTTTTTCAACATGCCTGTGTCGGACCAATTAGAATCACTGGTTATCGGTACGTCGTGATTCATGTATTTTGTGAAACAGATCCTAAATTATCTTCTGACAGATGATAATTTGATATATGAGCTATTACTGTGTATGGTTTAGAGCATTCACTTCATTTCTTTATGACTCTTTAAACACATTTGGGAACTATTACAGTGTATAAATATTAAAAGATGAGATTGTTCCTGAAATATATATATACATTGTAAAATCCTTTTAAAATGGCAGACCAAGAGGCAAAAAATACAAAAAGGTAAATTATTTTTGGCTGCACTCAGCCTTATCAGATCCTGATCCCGATGAAAGTCCCAGATAGGGACTGAAACATTGATCGTTCTGGACATTATGCTTATTCAGTGAACTCAGTGAATTTCTCCATTGCAAGACCGTGAGTGCAGCCAAGCCTTATTTGCTTTATATATATATATATATATATATATATATATATATATATATATATATATATATATAATATATGTACACAGATATATATATATATACAGTATATATGTACACAAACACATACATACATGCAAGTAATAGCACATACCTGTGTGCATGTGTATATATACTTGCCTACTGTGCTGAATTACATTTTTTCCAATTATTTTGTTAACATAGTAATATTAATTAAATTAAAATGTCCTTCCCATTAATTATTTTGTTACTTCATTGCACAATGTAATTGTAAAATCCTGGCCAGTACAGCTACCATATAGCTTTTGTTTTGTGTAAACTTGTTATTGAAATGGTGAAAATCATTATATACAATAACCATTTCACTACCCAGCACTTTGATTGAAAAACATATTAGCTTAGCATATTAGCATAACATTTATTTGAAACAAGACATGCATAGCCAGCATGTAAACATATCATAACACAACAATCTTGTGTGTAGAATGCTTTGCACACATAACAATTTAAATGGTGTAATATTCCATACAATTTATATTTACACTTATTCATCCAGCTTTTATAAAAAAAAGATTTAAAAGAATAAAAATCTTTGGATAGTATACCGTGTCATTTATCTTACAATATTTCAAACAGGGACTGAAATGTTTATTTGAAAGCAAAAATAAAAAATGTTTTCACATGCACTAATGGGCTACTAAAAAATGGGCTACTAATGTAATGCTAACAGTGAAATCCAGGAGTTCATTCACTCCTCTCTCCTTCCTTTCAGTAGGGATGATATGATCCATTGAAACTTCCTTTACTTTTTGGAAGCAGGGGGTGAGCAGACATTTTCAGCAAATTTGCAGAAATTTAAACAGTGGCTAGTGGCTTCTGGCAGAGAAAGTATTTCCTATACAGTCTGGTCATCTTTTTTAAAATATAAATGAGGGGGAGTGAGGCTGTATGGACTAATTTTATAATCCAAAGTACATGAAATTAAAAACATGTATAACTGATTCTGGTAGTGAAGTGGATAAACATTATGTTGGCATGGAGTCATAGAAGATGCAACAGCTGGGTAGTTCTAGACTAAGTGTGGCTGGGGCAGAGCTTTAACACTCAATTCATAGACAGATGTATGATACACTGCAACATAATTCATTATTCTATGGCTTAGTTTGTAAGTTATGTTTTAATAACAGTTAAAGCAATATATTGTATTCAGCTATTTCCAGATCACTTCTCCAGTTTATTGCAACGTAAATTTTTATTGGCCGGAGATAATTTTTCCTATGGTCACTATGAAAAGCACAGTGATAAATCTCATTCATGTATCACCCTGTGACATTGCTGTTATTTGCATTATTGTTACTTATTTCTCAATATTGATGTATATATAAATATGTTATTTCAGTTATATACACTGTTTATATGTTATATGGGTATTTCACTCAGCTGCCACCGTTAATGATATGCTAATGAAATACACATGATACAAGTAAATTACACCAAAATGTTTACTTGATTGAGACATGTATAGAATAAAACCAGTACTTGGCAATGCAGGTCCACGTTTCCAAGGTGACATTCCACACCATTATTTGTAACATATAGCAGAGGCATGCCAAGGGTATTTGGCACCCGGGATGGATGCTCCATTTGCCCTCCCCCACTCCCACAAGAAGGAAAAAGAAAAGTTCAGTGATGAAGTGGATGACTTGTATGCAAAGACAAATAATTTAATTTAAGTAACAGATAACTTCAATAAAATAAATTGGTTAAATAAAGTGTATAAGTAAGAAACAAAAATCAATCTCTGTTTTCATGTCTACATGTCTACAAACTGCTTAATGACATCATCAAAGTTAATCTTTCTTCCAATGCTTATGCGCAATTAAAAGTAAAGCCAGATTTCAGATTTGTTAATTTTGTCTGCCTCATGGTGGAGCACAACAATTCTTAACTAGATTGAATTTTGAAAAATCTTTTTTTTCACAAGCAGCAATTCATACACAGAGATTTAGAAATAAACCTTAAGTACAGTGTCAAGCTTGTCAGAGATTTTCAAAAATCCTACTTCACAATCAACTCTAGAAATTGTGATGCTGTCCATTTCTTTGCTTCTTCAACAATTATTTTATCATGTCTATGAAGTCTTCAGCAGAGTTCTCTTCTCTCCAATAAAGAATCCATCATAAACCTCAGTCAGGTTTGAAACACACTCCTGTAATTGTACTTCTGTTGCAACAACTAAACTCTTTGTATAAATAATGATAAGAATTGAGAGCATTGTATCCATGGCTTTAGAACAAATCTTCAGTTCTTCAAGAAAATTATCTAGACATTCAAACACAGCTCTTGTCACTCCCTCTGGCAATGTGAAGTCAGCATATTTGTCATTTCTCCTGGCATCCTTTTTTTGCTTTACCCCCCTTTCTCTCCATTGAAAGGGCAATTTCATCACACTGTTCAGTAGCATATTGAATAGGTCTGTTCACATTTGCATTATTATTGTCTGAAGAGATCACTGCAGAAACAGGTTTACTGCACTGAGTGACGTGATGCCTTTGTCAAGACTGATTCAAATTCTTTGCAGATATTTTTGTGCAAGATTAATTTTTTCCATAACTTCCCGTTACAATGAGATAGCTCAAACGCCTAAACAAACAAAAAAAAATCTAAGTACAGTCAGCAATATCTCTGCTGATCAACATTTTCTTTAGGATCACACAGGATTGAGGTCTACTTTTCAACATTTAGAGGTTTAACCCCTTAAGGACACATGACGTGTGAGACACGTCATGATTCCCTTTTATTCCAGAAGTTTGGTCCTTAAGGGGTTAAACAATTAGCACTATATCTAATTTTGTATATATTTTTTTTATTTTTATTTTCTTACAATTATGTCTACATTCTCAATCAACATTTCCCATCAATGAGGTAAGCTTAAAAAGAATGAATAGATTCTCATAAAGGTTTCAAAAAAGGTCACACATGAAGTAAGGCTGTCAAATGAGTGTACTCCACACAAGTTCAAGGTCTAACATTTCACCAGACATGTCAGCTGCTGCTTAAAAACGTCATGATTAGACTACCCAGAAAAAATAGAAAGAAATGGGATCTGTGTGAAAATGGGTGTAAAAGGGAATAAACACCACCTCCACACTGATCCCATGCACCAGGAGGGCACTCCAGCAATGCCCAAGGGCTTAACCCTAGACACTAGCAACAGAAACAAAGGAGCAAAAATTCGCAAACTGTGAATATAATGCTGACTGGAGATAAAGACGTAGGCACCAAAGCATCCAGTGGTATGGAACAATGTAACCAGAGGGAGACCACTAAATATCGGAAGTAACAGAAAGTATCAACACAAAAATAAACTGTGACTCCAAATAATAATAAATAAATAAATACATAAATAATAATATTTATATAATATTTATTATTATTTGGAGTCAGTTTATTTTTGTGTTGATACTTTCTGTTACTTCCGATATTTAGTGGTCTCCCTCTGGTTACATTGTTCCATACCACTGGATGCTTTGGTGCCTACGTCATTACCTCCAGTCAGCATTATATTCAGTTTGTGAATTTTTGCTTTTTTGTTTCAGCCATGATTAGACTACCTTTGGTTTTAGCGCCTGTCATGTTTGAAATTCAGTGATAAAGCTGGATGTTCAACTTTTGGTCATCAAGAGCAAAACATCTGCAACAAAAAATGCAAGCTTTCTTTTGATGAAGATCCAGTTTACAAAGACATCTCCAACATTTACATTCAATAAACAAATAAATATAGAACAGTTACCACTAAAAGCCCGCTGAGTACGGTCGGAACACGTGGATGAGTTGGCAGCCTTTCATCTTATCTTTCCAGGCAGACACCTTTGGCAGGTAAGTGCTTTGTCATCCCTCCATTTGAACTTGCAGCATTTCAGCTAGATCCTTGGACATTTTCTGAATTTCTACTGCACCAACGGTAATACTGGTAATACTTTCAGCACACTGCTTATCTGCCCTCTACACAGAGGCGGCTCTCTAATTAGGCGATTTAGGCGGCCGCCTAAGGCCTCACGCAGTCAGGGGCCTCGCGGCCGCCTAAATCGCCTGAGGGCAGACTGACATGTCGGGTTCTCGGTCTATGACCGAGGACCCGACACAGGAGGGGGCCCGGCGGCTTGCCCGGTATGCCGCCGGGTGCGAGGCCCCTCCTGTCAGGCCACCCGGGGAGAGAGCCAGCCTCAGTCTCCAGCTCCGCCGGGTGTGAGCTGCAGACTGAGGTCTCGCGATCTCCAGCCAATAAGAACGTTGCCGCGGGTTACCACGGCAACGCTCTGAATGGAGATCGCGAGACATTCCCCACGTGGTCTGCAGCTCTGCATCCGGTGGAGCTGCAGACCGGAAAGCCCACTGGACCACCAGGGAGCCATGCAGGACACTGGACCACCAGGGACAGACTGACCCCACCGGACCACCAGGGAAAAAGGTAGATTTTGACCCCCTCTCACCCTGTCACCCCCTCCTCACCCTGTCACCCCCCTAAACCTGTCACCCCCTCCTCACCCTGTTACCCCTCTCACCCTGCCACTTCACCCTATCACCCCCTCTTTACCCTGTCACCCCTCACCCTGTCACCCCCCTCACCCTGCCACTTCACCCTGTCACCCCCACTCACCCTGTCACCCCCCTCACCCTGCCACTTCACCCTGTCACCCCCTCTTTACCCTGTCACCCCCTCACCCTGTCACCCCCCTCACCCTGTCACCCCCCTCACCCTGTCACCCCCTCACCCTGCCACTTCACCCTGTCACCCCCTCCTAACCCTGTCACCCCCCTAAACCTGTCACCCCCTCCTCACCCTATCACCCCCCCTAAACCTGTCACCCCCTCCTCACCCTGTTATCCCTCTCACCCTGCCACTTCACCCTATCACCCCCTCTTTACCCTGTCACCCCCTCACCCTGTCACCCCCCTCACCCTGCCACTTCACCCTGTCACCCCCACTCACCCTGTCACCCCCTCACCCTGCCACTTCACCCTGTCACCCCCTCTTTACCCTGTCACCCCCCTCACCCTGTCACCCCCCTCACCCTGCCACTTCACCCTGTCACCCCCACTCACCCTGTCACCCCCTCACCCTGCCACTTCACCCTGTCACCCCCTCTTTACCCTGTCACCCCCTCACCCTGTCACCCCCCTCACCCTGTCACCCCCCTCACCCTGCCACTTCACCCTGTCACCCCCTCCTTACCCTGTCACCCCCCCCCTAAACCTGTCACCCCTCCTCACCCTGTCACCCCCCAAAACCTGTCACCCCCTCCTCACCCTGTTATCCCTCTCACCCTGCCACTTCACCCAATCACCCCCTCTTTACCCTGTCCCCCCCCTCACCCTGTCACCCCCCTCACCCTGCCACTTCACCCTGTCACCCCCACTCACCCTGTCACCCCCCTCACCCTGCCACTTCACCCTGTCACCCCCTCACCCTGTCACCCCCTCACCCTGCCACTTCACCCTGTCACCCTGCCACTTCACCCTGTCACCCCCACTCACCCTGTCACCCCCTCACCCTGTCACCCCCCTTACCCTGCCACTTCACCCTATCACCCCCTCTTTACCCTGTCACCCCCTCACCCTGTCATCCCCTCACCCTGTCACCCCCCTCACCCTGCCACTTCACCCTGTCACCCCCACTTCACCCTGTCACCCCCTCTTTACCCTGTCACCCCCTCACCCTGTCACCCCCCTCACCCTGCCACTTCACCCTGTCACCCCCACTCACCCTGTCACCCCCCTCATCCTGTCACTTCACCCTGTCACCCCCACTCACCCTGTCACCCCCTCACCGTGTCACCCCACTCACCCTGCCACTTCACCCTGTCACCCCCACTCACCCTGTCACCCCCTCACCCTGCCACTTCACCCTGTCACCCCCACTCACCCTGTCACCCCCCTCACCCTGTCACCCCCACTCACCCTGCCACTTCACCCTGTCACCCCCTCACCCTGTCACCCCCACTCACCCTGTCACCCCTCCTCACCCTGTCACCCCCCTCACCCTGCCACTTCACCTTGTCACCCCCTCTTTACCCTGTCACCCCCCCCTCACCCTGTCACCCCCTCGCCCTGCCACTTCACCCTGTCACCCCCCTCACCCTGTCATCCCCTCACCCCGTCACCCCCTTCACCCTGCCACCCCCTTCACCCTGTCACTTCACCCTGTCACCCCCTCCTCACCCTGTCACCCCCTCCTCACCCTGTCACCCCCCTCACCCTGTCACCCCCCTCACCCTGTCACCCCACTCACCCTGTCACCCCACTCACCCTGTCACTTCACCCTGTCAGCCCCTCCTCACCCTGTCATCCCCCCTCACCCTGTCACCCGTCTCACCCTGCCACTTCACCCTGCCACTTCACCCTGTCACCCCCTCCTCACCCTGTCACCCCTCCTCACCCCCTCACCCTGTCACCCCCCTCGTCACCCAGTCACCCCCCTCACCCTGTCACCACCCCTCACCCTGCCACTTCACCCTGTCACCCCTCCTCACCCTGTCACCCCACTTCACCCTGTCACCCCCTCACCCTGTCACCCCCTCACCCTGCCACTTCACCCTGTCACCCCCTCCTCACCCTGTCACCCCCTCCTCACCCTGCCACATCACCCTGTCACCCCATCTCACACTGCCACCCCACCTGTCACCCCCATCTCACCCTTCCACCCCACCTGTCACCCCCTCTCACCCTGTCACCCTGCCACCCCACCTGTCACCCCCCTCTCACGCTGCCACCCCACCTGTCACCCCCTCTTACCCTGCCACCCCACCTGTCACCCCCCCATCACCCTGTCAGCTCCTCTCACCATGTCACCCCATCTTACCCCTCTCTCACCCTGCCACCCCACCTGCCACCCCCTCACCCTGTCACCCACCTCTCACGTTGCCACCCCACCTGTCACCCCTTCTCACCCTGCCACCCCACCTGTCACCCCCCTCTCACCCTATCACCCGCCTCTCACCCTGCCACTCCACCTTTCACCCCCTCTCACCCTGCCACCTTGCCCTATCATTCCCCTCTCACTCTGTCACCTCACCCTGTCACCCCCCTCTCACCCTGCCACCCCACCTGTCACACCCTGTCACTTCCCTCTCACCCTGCCACCCCACCTGTCACCCCCTCACCCTGTCACCCCACCTCTCATTCTGTCATCCTCCTTCCACCCCACCTGTCATCCCTCACTCCCTCTCACACTGTCATCCGCTCACTCTGCCACCCCCTCACCCTGCCACCCCACCTGTCACCCCACATCTCACCCTCTCACCCCACCTCTCACCCCCTCACCCTGTCACCCCACCTCTTACTCGGTCACCCACCCTGTGACCGCCACCCTGTCACCCCCTCTCACCCTGCCAACCCACCTGTCACCCACCTCACCCTGCCTCCCCTCTCAACCCAACATCGGACCCTGTCACTCACCCTGCCACCCCACCTGTCACCCCCTCTCACCCTGTCACACCCTCACCCTGTCACCCCACCTCTTACTCTGTCACCCACCCTGTGACCCCCCACACTATGTCACACCCCTTACTCTGTCACCTTACCCTGTCACTCCCCACACACCGTCACCCTCCCTCTCACTCTGTCACCCTCCCTCTCACTCTGTCACCCCCCTCTCACTCTGTCACCCCCCCTACACTCTGTCCCCCCCCCTACACTCTGTCACCCCCGCTACACTCTGTCACCCCGCTACACTCTGTCACCCCGCTACACTATGTCACCCCGCTACACTATGTCACCCCGCTACACTATGTCACCCCCTCACACTGTCATTTTCCCCACACACTCTGTAACCTCTCTCCGCACACACCGTCACCCTCCCTCTCACCCTGTCACCCCCCCCTCACACTCTGTCGCCACCTCCCTACACTATGTCACCCCCTCACCCTATGTCATTTTCCCCACACACTCTGTCACCTCTCTACGCACACACTGTCACCCCCCTCCATACACACTATCTCTCCCTCTAAACACACGTGCACCACTCTCCGCACTCTGGCACCCTCCTGCTCTTTTACACTCACCCTGCCACAAGTACC